>NC_056737.1:650928635-651231135 GCF_019279795.1 Protopterus annectens
ATCTCTATCTCTATCTCTATCTCTATCTCTATCTATGTAGACTGAGATATGTATATGGGTGCAGCATTTTTAGATGGTGGTTGATTTGATTGAAAACAATTTGTCTTATTTTTTTTTTCATCAAATTGTATTTGACTGAACAGCATGTTACAAATTTTGCAGTGTTTTAGTCCAATATCATCTAATAGTGGTGTAAAGGAGTTTTCCACTTTTCCCAGTGTTGTGGGAGTTGGCCCCTACAAAAAAAAGAATAACATTGTTTGTGTTGTCTGCAGTTTTTTTCTGACAATTTGGGTTTTCAATGTTTTTTTTTAAGTTATGTAATTTGCTGCTGTGTGTCAGAGATAAAAAGTGTTATACTCATGTTTGCAGAGATTAGATAGATAGATATATATTCCATGGGCAGTCAGTAAGAGAAAGATATTTTAGCAGAGTCCATTTAAACATTTTGTAGTCTGAGCTTTTGTACTTAGACATTAAGCAGTTAAAGTCCCTGAGTCACCAGGGATGGGGGAGAGCTATGATGGTTTAAAAATCCCTGATTTTAAGAAATGGCAGATTTTAAATTAGTACAATTTATTTATTTATTTAATTATTTATTTCCAGTTTGGTGTCCGGGGAGGTCCACTGGGCTCAAAGAGCCCGTTTTCAGTGGAGGCCCGGGGAGAAAAGCTCCATAGTACAAAGTATAAACTACATAATTCAGAATACATAGTACAAAGTAAAAGCTACATAATTCAAAGTTAACAAAATACAATACACAGTTGCAAAAAGGTGTAGTAAACAACTTGTAGGTGTTAAATAGCAAACTAAAAACAGTTGAACTGCAACATATATACAATATATAATACATATTTACATGTTTGTAGACTGAGATCAGTTGTAGAGAGTAGAATTTGTTTATAGGTTAGAAATGTCAGATAGTGATCTGAAACTAGTTATCAAGGGATAAATCCCTGGTAAGTAAGGAAAAAATAGGACTTTGAATGTGAAAAAAGTGATCATGTGTTAACGAAGTTAGGTAGGTAGAGTGCAATTGCACTTCAAACTATGGGAGAGGTAGGAATGGAGCTGGGTTTTGACAAGTTCAAAGTTTTCAGAGATTCTTAGAGATGGAGGGAGAGAGTTCAATTTTTTGGCCAAGGTAAAGGATAGAAGTAGCTGCCCAGTGGGACGATTTGGTTTATACATGGAGATTAGGTTTTGGTGGGCAGATCTTAGGGGTCTGTGTGGGCTGTATGAAGGTAGATGTTAGCAAGTGCTAGACATGTATTAGGTTTGAAAATAAGCTTGTGGGCTGTACAGAGTTTGAGGTAGTCCAGGTAACTGAGAAGTTCTAGCCATTGCAGCTGGTGGAGAGGTATACAGTGGTGAGTAGAGTATTTGGAGGAAGTTGCGAACTTTGAGATTTTATTCTAGTAGGTTTCCAGTATAGAAGAGTTGGAGGAAGATAGGTTGGTTAGTAAGGGAGCACCATACATCAGAGAGGGTAGTAAGTAGGTTGAGGCAAGGGTCTGCTTAGTTGAGGGGAGAGGAAGTGTGAGTTTCTGTATAGCATGCCACATTTCTGATGGGTTTTCTTAATATTTAGTTGAATATGCGTATCAAATTTTAGTTGCCCATCAATAGTAACCCCAAGACGTTTGGCAAAAGGGACAATTTCTATAGTGGAGTTAGCATGGCTGATAATTTTGAAGAAGGTTTTGTCAAGAGGGATAGATTTTGATGGGAAGAATAGTAGGACTTTAGATTTGTTGGCATTTAGGGAGAGATGATTTTGAAGCATCCAGTTCTCAGTAGTTGAGAAAGCAGACTGAGTTTTAGTTTGGAGCTCAAGAAGGTTGGAGGCAGAGCAGACTAGTGCTGATTCATCTGCATATTGTACTATTCTGGTGTTTGGAATTGATGTGTTGAAGTCATTAATGAAAATATTATAGAGCATAGGGCTGAGTATGGATCCCTGGGGTACCTCGGTTGGGGTTGGAAGGAAAGCAGAGGTACCAGATTTCCATTTCAAAGCCTGGGATCTATCAGAGAGGTAGCTGCTAAACCAGATAATGGTGTTTTGTGAGAGGTTAAGTTTAGAAAAGTGGGTAAGAAGGTGGGTATGGGAGACAGTATCAAAAGCTTTGGAGAGGTTGAGGAGGTCTGTGGATACTAGATTGCCGGAGTCATGGGCATGGTTTACTATGTCTAGAAATGAAAGAAGAGCTGTTACTGTGCTATGGCCAGGACGGAACCCATGTTGTGTTGGGGTGAGGAGTTGTTTATTTGTAAGGAATGGCATTAGCTGGAGGTAGGTACATTTCTCAAGAATTTTTGAAATAGGAGATAGAATTGCTATGGGTCGGAAGTTGGAGAAGTTATTGTTTTTGCCTCCTTTGTGGATGGGTAGGATAAAGGCGGTACACCATAGTTTAGGGACATATGATTCCTGTATGGATCTGTTGATAAGTATATACTAATGGGGATGGCAATGCTGTCTGCTGCTAGTTTTAGAAAGATAGATGGGATGTTGTCAGGGGCATTGGAGCAAGGCTTAAGTTTAGAGAGAAGTTTTTTTTATGTATGATGTGGGGATGGGTTTGAAATGAAAAGTAGGAGGAGAGTTTAGGATGGAAGATTGGGGAGAGGATTTGAGATGGGGGGAGGAGTTGTTGTTAGGGAAGGTTTTGATGAGTTCTGCTATTGAGTTAGTAACGGATGAATTGAACAGTGTAGCTATTTCTGTGTAAGGTTTGCTAGTGCCGGGGCAAGGGTTGTTTTTGGTGTCTGGATTAAGAAGGGAGTTGATGGATTTCCAGAATTGTTTGGGGTTTGTGGAATAAATAGTCTGGAGTTTGATATAGTATACTTTTTATCCTGTGTAATATGTTTTTTGCCTAGGTTGTGGAGTTTTCTGTATTTAAGAAGGGTGTGAGGGTGCTTATTGTGGTGATAGAGTTTCCAGGTCTTGTCCCTTTGTAGCATGAGAGTTTTGGTATCCTTAGTAAGCCAGGGGGTGGAATTGGTCTTTACATGTTTTGTTCTTGGAGGGGTTTGGGAGTCTAGGGTATCTATGAAGGTTGAGTTGGAGTGCTACGGTGCTATCTAGAGGAAGTTTTTTAGATTGTCCCAGTTTATAAGTTTTAGAGAATTGGAGAAAGTTGTGGCATTGAAGTTTGTGAGATTCCGAGTATGGATATATTGGTGTAGGTGAGGAGAGGAGGGAGTTTATCTATGAATGAAGAATGCTAAGTGATCGCTAATGGAGTCTGGTAATGTGCCAATGTGGAAGATGTTATTTGGATGGGAGACAAGGATCCAGTCCAATATGGAGCTTGGGGGTTATTTTTATTGGGTCTGTTTATGGCATTAGTAAGTTGAGAGAAGTTATATATATTAATGGATATGGTGGGATTTTTGGCAGTAATTTTGTTCCAATCGATGTTAACGTCTCCTAGAATATATGTCTCAGACTTGATATTGGTTGAGGCCCATTGAAGAATTTCCTCAAGAGTATTAATATTGTTTCCTGGGGGTATATAGAGAGCTATGACACAAATGTTCTTATGATTATTTAGTTTAAGGGTGTCTATGACATTTTCAGCATTGTTGAACTGAGGAATTGGATTTTGGTAGGGGTGATGGAGAGTAGGCTGGATTAGGTAAGGGCCACTCCTCCACCCTTTTTTTTAGGTGGTCATGTCTGAGAGTTTGAAATCCTGGAGGTAGGATTTCTGAGTCAGATATATTGGGTTTTAGCCATGTCTCTGACATGGATACTATGTCAGGTTGGGCATAGTATAGCCAAGCATGAAAGTGGCCTATTTTGTTTTTTTAGACTCTGGACATTGATGGTTAGAAGTTTTTAGATTGTTCCTATCAGTTCATTGAAACTTCAATAGTTCGAACACCATATGTTCAAACTGTGAAGTTCGAAAACTGATTATCACGAAGCCGCAGAACACCGAATTCTTTCCCAGTGAAAGAATTTGGTTGGCCGCTTCTGTGGCCTCGCAATTTTCAGCACTGTGGTGGAAAGTTAGGGGTCGGGTTCAAGTAAGTTTGTGATTGTGTGGACATTAGGGTTAGGGCGTGGGTTAGGTGAGTTAGGGTTAGAGCGCAGGTGAGGTGGGTATGCGATAGTTACAGACATTAGGGTTAGGGTGGGATAGGTGAGTTAGAGTTAGGGCACGGGTCAGGTGAGTGTGACGGACCTTAGGGTTAGGGTTTGGGTTAAGGTAAGTGGATAGATAGTAGTGTATGTACAGTTTAGTGTAGGGTTAGATGTAGGATTTTAAGTGTATGTGTGTGGATTGCTGTTTTTCTGGTGTGCTTGTGTTGTGTGTGTGTTTCTTGGAACAGCAATTTTCGATGGTTTTGCACTTCGAGGTTAAAAGTTCAAACATATGGTGTTCGAACTTCTGCCATTTCATCAAAGTGATATAGACCCGTTTGAGATATTTAGGGTTGGAAATATGGGTGGTAGCAGGGGGAGTTGGAGTGTTGGTTATAGTGGGTCCTGGGTTGGGGTGTATGTCACCTGCTAGACATAGGTGGTTGAAGGGGAACGAGATCAGGGGTTTGAGTTTACTTTTGGAGTGTTTTGTGCGGAATAGTAATGATTTAGGAATATGATGTTTCATAGAGGTAGGAAGTTCTAGTTTGAAGCAGAGAATTATGTGTGGTTGTATTAGGTTGGGAGATATGGTGTGGAAGTGAGTTAAGGTGAAAGGATGAAGATTGTCGAGGGTGATGGTAGTGTGAGGAGGGGATAGGATTGAGAGGGAAAATCTGAGAGAGGAATAAGAGGTAGCATGGTATAGAGGAATTAGAAGTAGTAGGCAGAGGGTAGGGATGAGAAGGGTGTGACAAGGCATGGTGTGGTGTAGGATTACAGAAATAAATGGCAGGTGGGTTTGTGAATGAAGGAGTGGGGGAGTGAGGAAGTAGTTAGTTGTTGGGTGTGTATGTGAGTATAAGAAGGATGGGTTTAGAATATAGTGAAAGTACCTTGATGATTGGGAAGGGGGAGAGAGATAAATGGTACTGGATGATTAGAGGGCAGGGGCTTGTGGGGAGATGTGTGTTGGTTGGCAGGGAGGAAGGGGAGAGGCTGTATAGTTACAATAAAGGTAGGAGCACTGGGGGTGGGTGGAAATTGGGGGTAGGTTAGGGGAGCGAAGTGAGCCCGCAGGGCGAATGGAGTGGGTAGCCCCAAGGAAAGAAGGCAGCAGGGCAGTGTGAAAAACAATCAGTCTGGTGAAGATACGTACAGAGGGAGGTAAGCAGGATGGTTAATGGGATACTTGTGGTACCGTACTAAGGGAAAGGAAAAGACAAGTATCAGAGGTGGATGGTGGGTAGGATTGTTACTAAGCAGTTAAAGAGAGAGAAATGACTATTAAGATGTCATATTATAGTGAGCAAAAATGAGTGAGGGAAGAGAGGTTATAGATGGGTAGATACTGCCACCTAGTGGACAATTCCTGTAATTGTAGGGAGAGGAACCACTATATCAGTTAAATAGGTGTAGGGAGCAAGGCAGCTCTGATATAGGAAAAAAAAGGAGCCAGGGATGAGGCAGGTATGAGGGGATTCACAGTAAGAAGGGTATGGCTCCTGGCTATTCTGGCTGGCATCCTTTACTAAAACCAGGCAAGTGGTAGAGCAATTTCACAAGCAAATTACATTAGGTATGGCAGCATATTACATACTTTATTTAATCCTTTAATTTCACTTCTGGGAGAAAGGTAGGACTGTCGCTGTAGGGAGTCAGGCAAACAGGGTGTGACCTGGTATCTTGAGAATGGTCTTGGATGTCCAGGAGGGCTGGGCCAGTAGGCAAAGTAAAACTAGGTAAAGAAGGTTGAAGAGCTGGATATAATAGAGAGGGAGAGGTTTATAAATTGCATATAAGGTTAAGCAGTAGTTAAGAGTAATACAAAAATTAACAGGTTAGGCAGCAGTGAACATATGCAAAACTAAGCACAAATGCTTCAGGTACAAATCCCTACTAAAAATAGGTATAACAAACCCCTGCAAAACAGTATTAATAATCTTCTAGAAAATACATTTAATTATCTATGTCAGTGTTTCAGTGTCATTAATACAATGGTCTGTAACAGGTAAAATAGACACTATATAATTCCTACATTAAATCAGCATTTACAACAAATTACACTTTAACTCACAGACATGTAGTGAAACAGAGTCACATACACATTCTTTGACTAGGATCTATTTCAAAAGAGGATAGTTATAGGCATTACAAGCACATTTTATTGCTCTATCAAAGGCAGAGAGCCATTTAAATTCGCCAATTCAGAGTTATAAAGGGGGGCACAGTTCAGTCTAAACAAGCAGCTACTGTTAAGTATGTCTGTTAATTTACCCAGTGCAGGATATGCAAATTAGTCACGGACTAGAAGGTGATTTTGTGTTTCGTTAGGAAACAGCAGCACAGCCAGTGTATAGGTATAAATCTTAGACTGAGTTTATTTGTTTTGAGTTAGAGTGACTGCATTCCCAGTATTGTAAGCTCTATGAAAGAGTACATACACTCGTCCCTTGCTAAAGAAGTTGATAAGCGAAAGAGGAGCAGTTAGGGTTGCATTCATGGCTAGGACATGCTAGTTGGAATGGACCATCCAGTGGAGCCGTAGGTTAATATTGGTTTAGTTCGGTCACTAAGCGCTGATGTAGCTGGTGAGCGAAGGGGCAATGAGTGAGAGCAATACTGTTGTTTAATACTTCAGCTGAACCACGTGGTTCAGTACAAGGAGAGGAACATGGGTGGCACAGTGGTGCAGCGGTTAACGTTGTCGCCTCACAGCAAGAGGTTCTCCGGTTCGATTCTCAGCTGGGGTGTCTTCTGTGTGGAGTTTGCATGTTCTCCCTGTGTTCACGTGGGTTTCCTCCGGGTACTCCGGTTTCCTCCCACATTCCAAAGACATGCATCTGGAGCATTTCTCCCCGGGCCTCCGCTGAAAACAGGCTCTGTGGAACCTAGTCGGACATTCCCGGTCAACAAATCACAAGCCTTGTGGATTATAAGATTGTGTCGCAATACCAGTCAGTTGAACTAGAATATAGATGCCTTGATCTTAAAAAAATAAAATCTTTACTAATTCAGAAAGAGTGACCTAGAGAAAGAGGGAGAGACTGAGTTTTACCTAAGATCCAGCGAGAAAGAGAATCTGCTGAAATTATAGTTGGAAAGACAGCATAGAAAGTACTCTGAGAGTGACAAGGAAAGCTAGGTGGCAAGGTCTGATAAAAAAACATTTTCTTGTTACTCTGAAAGCATATTACAAATTTGTGCAGTTTTTGGCTCAATTAACCAGAGCTGCTCTGTGTTTGGAATCCTTTGCCATAGGTCCAGAGTGTTTGAATCCAAGACATCCAAAACTAAGAATAAGAAGAATAAGAAATTAAGCTTATTTTCAGTTTGACTGGCATTTTTTCATCTGTATTTTACTGTTTTACTGCATTAATTTATTCCTTTTGACTGTTTTTACTGTTGTGCCTGCTTATTACCTGCACTTGTTTTACACTGAAATATTGCTTAGTTAGCACAGATTAGAGCCAGACTTGCTGAATCTAGTCTATTTTTTCATATACTAGAACTCAAATCTAGCAATCTTACATTAAGAAGGACTCCCCTCCACCCTTGTGACAGAAGGATGTGGCTATAACCTTGTCTGAGCTGGGGATTACTGGAGAAAGGATCACTGTGTGATTTCCTATTGGCAGATTAGTTTAAAACTGTTTAATTTCACCTGTATATAAGCCTTTCATTTGCTTGTAGCTGTACACTGTGCAATGGGGGTTAGAGGTCCCTTGTATAGATGCAAATGCCTTGAAACTATTTTTTCCCAGACACCAGTCAGTGAAACCCTCCCAGGTTCCCTACTGCTCTGCAGGCAATGCAGCTACTCACTTCTGCTGAGCACTGAGCAGCTTTGCCCCACTTTTAGGTTCATAGGTTCATAGAATAGTACTAGGCTAACTGCCCTTGCAAGACATTTTAAACCTAGCCAATTATTCCCCGTGAGATTCAAACCCTGTACGTTGTGTTTGTAAGGCAATCACCTTAACCATTAGGCCACCCTCCCAAACCCAAAATAAATAGCCCTTGCAGGACTTGAACCCAGATTCCAGGAAACCACACTCAAAGCACTTAACCACTAACACATTTGAGATGATCAATGATTTTCTATAGAATAAGTTCCCTTGTTAATCCCAGAGCAATAGCTGATCTAATTTGCCCTCTCACAAATCAATACTTAAGAATTACCTGCTACTACGAACAGTCACTTTCCCACCATTTCTCCAGTCAGCCTGATTGACACTGGCATCCTGCGGAAATGTAGCAATTGCCTCATGTATGCTGACAACCACTTTCTACATAAGCAAACAAATACATTATGTGAGTGATGTAACTATACCATGAAACTAGAATCAGTCTTCTCATGTAGCAATAAATAAGAAATCAAACAGGTTGTCAGCACACACACCTCGCTACTCACACAAGATAGGATCAAGATACATAAACATTTAACTCACATAAATGAAATACTCACTACCAGAATGAACCTCCCAAGTGCAAACAACCTACACATAGTAGTACATGAACAGAATCCACCACTACAAATAACGCACATATCAGTGTCTCAACAATTAAGCTCCTAAAGCAAAACACCTCAAAACCTAATGTCCTATTCATCGGCCACTCAATAGTGAGACACACAGATGTCCCCCTCACCAGGTTGGACAAGGAGAAGATCACAGTCAGCTGTCTGTCAGGTGCCGAGATCCATCAAATCATGCACACACTCAAGTAAATCAGCAATATTTACTGTTATAACTCTGTCGTAGGACACGTTGCAGTGAACAACTTGAGATGTATCCCTCTGTGGACTATATGAAGAGAGACATGACTGAACTTTCATATTATGTGTCCTAGGCAGGTATGACTCTAGCCCAAAGCAGCAGTCTACCTTCACCCAGGATGATGCCACTATACAAACAAAAAATGTTTGATTTCAATAATTGGCTTTGCTTCTGGTGTCACTCCAGGAGGATTCAGTATCTGACAGCCTGAGAAGAAATGGTCGAGAGAACCCTCTGCTTTGACCAGAGACAGCCTTCACCTGTCTCCTCAAGGCTTTCAGATACTGGCAAAGATGCTTGCCTCTTCCACACTGCCTTTTACAGGCAATATCAAAACAACAAAACTTCTGATGTAAAGAAATCCACTAGAGACAAATTCAAAGTCATGCTGCTTAATGCTAGGAGCCTAAACAGTAAACTGCCCTCCCCAGAGCACTCCTCACCTTGGAAGATGCTGACATCTGTGCAATCACTGAGACTTGGTTCAAGGCTGCAGACAGCACCCCAGCCATACAAGGCTAAAATGCCTTTCTAGGGTGGGAGGTTGGCATAATGGTTAAGGTGTTTATCTTACAGACACAAGGTGCAGGGTTTGATTCTCACATTGGGTAACTGGTTAGGCTTAAAATGTCCTCCAATGGCAGTTAGCCTAGTAATAACCTAAGAACCTATGAACACGTTCAACCTCAAAATGAGCAAGAAAGAATCAAAGGTGTACGTGCATCCATCTTCATTAAATCTAAATACACCTCGAGACTGGTAAAGCATTATGATCTCTTGAGCACTCCAGGTCCAAATAGCTATAAGCAAAATACTGTACCACATCATCGTTAGCTACAGGTCACACACCATGAACCAGAAGAGGCACACAGCCTACCTGGACTTGCTAGATTTTCTCAGTATACAGCCAAACACCTTGGTCATGGGAGATTTTAACTATCCTTCCATTGATTAGGCAACTTACATAAACACAAACAGGATCACTCTTAGGTTCCTGGATGTTGTTAATTCACATGCCATGGAGCAGTTGGTCTGCACCCCTACAAGGGGCTCAAATGTCCTAGACCTAGTGCTCACCAACATGGGGGACACTGCAGTACACCCTGTATGTTGCCCTCCCTGGAAGGTCAGACCATAAATCAGTCTCATTTAAAGTAAAAATTAGACCTGATACCCCCACATGAGCAAAAAAGCTGAAAAAGTTCTTCAAAGCAAACTATAACCTACTAAGTGATTATATAAAAAAATGTAAAAGCCCTTGCTAACAAAACCACCAATGACTTCTATGCAGAACAGTACACAGGTGCCCTATATAGTCACTTAAGCAAATGTATTAACTCAGCTGTACCTGACGGGAATAAAAACAGGTCCTCCCAAAACAAAACAAAAAAAAAAAAAACAAGCCACCCTGGTGGACCGTAAGTATAAATAAGTTATATAACAAAAGAAAGAAACTGATATCTAAGAACAAGAGTAACTTAAACAGAGGAAGACTATCCTCCACAGATTGAGCAAGCAAATAATCTATCTTTTAAAGTCCTTTAAGGCTAATTATGAGAGTAAATTAGCATCCCTAGCTAAAACAACCATAAGACATTCATTAGCTATGTCTGAAACCTAAAAGGAATGGCCAGTTGTGTGTCAGACTTATAGTGGATGGTACCAATCGCACTGAACCTGAGGCAATTGCTGACCTGCTAGCTGTCAGATTTGGCAATACCTTCACCCCTGCTGTCCTCATCAGCCATACACCAATGCATTCCTAACACCAGTTCTCTACCGAGTATCTCCAAAAACTGGTCATACAAATGCTCTCCAAGGCCAAAAACATGGCATCTGTGGGACCAGAAAGCATCCCATGTTGCTTACTAAGCAATCTAAAACAAGACCTAGTGGAAACATTTGGCACTCTCTTTAACTATTGCCTGAGCACTGGCTTAGTTCAGGCAGATTGGAGAACAGCAACAGTATTCCTCTTGCACAAAAGGGGTGAATCAACTGACCCAGGAAACTACATACCATAGGCATGCAACCTCTTAGTGCAATAAATCTGGACAAAGACCAAAAAATAGGGACATATTTTAAATATTGTTCTTATGAACTTAAAAAACTTGCTTGAGTAAAAGGGTTTATTTAAACATACATTTTTTGAAGGTTTTGAAGTTTGAAACTGAAATGTATCTCATTATTTAGTGACTTCAATCCTCAGATCATCCAAGTGATTTGCCAGAAAACCACAAATTTTATGAAGAACAGACCAAAAATATGAGCCAAAAATCTGGATAGTTGAGAGGTTTGAGTCCATAAGCCTAACCAGACTTATCTCCAAGGTCATGGAAAGAATCATCATGGACCTTATCAATAAGGACACAGGTGGCCTTCAAACTCTTTATCCAACCCAGTTTGGTTTTGTCAAGAGCAGATCTTGCTTATTAAATATGGTAGACTTCTTTGAGAATGTCACCAAAGCCCTGGATGAAGGCAAAGCAGTACATATTGCCTATCTTGACTTAGCAAGGCTTTTGACACAATTCCACACTCAGAGATCATTGAGAAAGTCTCCCAGCTGGGGATTAGCTCATACATCACTAGATGGGTAGACAATTGGCTCACCAACAGAATGCACACTGTCAAAGTTGGGGGATCCACCTCCACCAGTAGATCAGTTACCAGTGGAGTGTCACAATGATCTGTACTGGGCCCTCTACTGTTTAGAATCTATTTCTCTGTGGTCCAGGCTAAAGAAGCTGTCCTGTGGCTTACCAAGTTTGTAGATGATTGCAAACTGGGTGCAGTCATTGAGCCCCAGTGATGTAAACATATTACAGAAAGAGCTGATGCAGACAGATGATTGGTGCCAAAGTCATGGACTAAAACTAAATGCAAAAAATGCCTTATTATCCCCTTTGTCAAAGAAGTAGACCCTGCTAATTATGATATAGTTAACACCCCTCTAAAATCAAACCCAGGGGTGCAAGACTTGGGAACACAGGTTGATAGCAATCTGAACTTCGATAACCATCTGTCCATAGTGGTAAGGGAAGCCTTCTACATTGCACATTTCATAAATAAGTGCATCTTATCCAAGACTAAGGGGGTTATGACTCGACTGTAATTGATCCTTGTCAGGCAACTAGTTGAGTACAATGCTCCCTTCTGTATGTATCTCACCAGACATGTGCCGCAAGTGGAGAGACCACAGAGGTTTCTAACTAGGAAAATCCAGAGCTTCCGCAATGTGTCTTACATGAAAAGACTGAAAGCCCTCTCACTTTACTTTGTATCATACAGGCTGCTGAGAGGCAATCTATGGCTGTCCTATAGAGCAGTCTCTGACTCTGCCCTAATGGAAATGCTGCACATCTGCAAATAAAATAGGACAAGAGTCACTCCAGGTATCTTAACCTAGCCTGTAACATAAAAAAAAAACATGTTGAAGAGACAGATATATCTCCCAGAGACTGCCACTCCTCTGGAGTAAGCTCACACTTCATGTGAAGCAGAGCTCCTCAATGACTCTATTTAAGTGCAACCTTGACAACTGGATGGGTAACCATCATTTCACCTCAGGGGTAGCACCTATGTCTCTCATGGACAGGGGTAGTCAGTGCTGATCATAGAACTGATATGCTAATGACGACCATCTAACTATTGTCAATTGGGAACATGTATTTTTATACAGCTAGGCTTGTAAAGGCCCTAGGGCCATTAGCCTAGTAACCTTCTATGAACCTAAAAACATTACTAGTTAAAATATTGAAACTGTTGCCCAGTAAAACACTATACTAAGTCCCTAAACAGACCTCTCAACCTCCAGAGGAGAGTATCAGTGACCTTAAAATATGGGACAATCAGGATCACATAATTAGCATGCACTATGCATATTCAAATGAGCATAATGATGCACATGCCCAAACATGCTGAATTTCACAAATGCAGGGCATCAATTTAAATGACAATAATTAGAGTTGCAGACTTCTTTTACTTTAGAAAATGTATATTAATTCACATCCTCCTATTCTGTCAGTGTCTCAGGTTAACAGTACTAATATTTTAAAACATTAAAGTCTACAACCTAAAAAAAATCTAAATAATGATCTATATAAAAATTTTACAGCAGAATAAAGCAACAGACAGTCACAATTGAAACATCTGGTGATAAACAGTTCTTAGTACAGGCTTATAGGTTTGTAGTACAAGGCTAGCTGCACCTTGTGGACCATTTAAGCCTAGTTGATTTCCATTTAGTGTCAAAGTCTGTGCTTCATTTGTGAAGCAAACACCTTAACCATTATATCAGTCCCCAACACCGCTAAATGTCCAGCAAACTCCAAGCTGGGCATTAAAGGAATTACATGATTGCTTTGGGAACAGGGATGTAGACATGTTTTTACAGTTTGTACTCTCTGGTCTGGTACTGCTACCCTCCATGCATCCATGCTACTCCACCCAAATGCATCTGCGCTGTCCTGCCCCCAGTACCTCCATGCTACCCCACCAAAATTCAGTCTTCTGAGATGTCCATGGTCACTCTTAACTGGCATTTAGTAACAGTGATTTACTGCAACAAGTGCCAAATCTTCCATGGTTCTTCTCTACATGGCTAGCACACTCTTCGTGGCTCAGCTCATTATCCTCAAGTTTCAGAATAGCACTTTTCTTAAAATGTGGTGGTCTTTTGCTGTTCCTCTTTCTTGACCATCAACATAGTCTGTTCTGCTCAGGAGTCCAAACACTGAATGATGAACCTCCATCCTGCCCTGCTTAATATGTCAACCATAGCTCTCAAGTGTCCAGATTTTCACAGAATGTCCAGATTTTTGATTCATAGCTTTGGTCCATTTATCATAAAATTGTAGGTTTCTGGCAAATCACTGGTAAATTATCGAGGACTAAAGTCAGAAAATAATGGCAGACATTTGATTTTCAGACATTATAGCCTTTTGAAAATTTATGATAATGCAAAATATGTTATTCCATCAAATTTTTAAGTTTGTAAGAGCAGTATTTAAAAAGTATGACGTTTTTGGGCCTTTGTCCTCCAATTATTTGTGGCTTTGTCCAGATTTCTTGCTCTAAGTGGTTGACAAGTATGATGCCAGTTGAGCAGACCTAATTGAAGACAGAAGCCATTTCAGGTCTACTGCTGCATATTAAGCAGGAAAATCAAAATGAAAGAGGAAGAAATGGGCCACCAGCATGCAGATTAGCTGGACTAAAATGTTCTCTGTTTGGCTGACAAATGTACAGCTGGAACAGAGATCGCTTTAGTCAGATCTTGGCTACAGAAGCAACCAAATTTGGCAGTTGGGGTTTTAAGTTTAATTGAAATTAAAAATAGGTGCTCCTGGGTAATTTGGGATGATTGAGAGTTACTTTGCTAGTAATGAAAGGGGAGTGTTAAAATTGGAATTACTGTCTATAAAGTGGCTTTCATAGAATGGAGGCAGCTATACTTTGCTTCTCCAATGACATGTAAATTCTGAAATTATAACTAGAGCCACTCTTCCTGTTTTATGTTGAATGAAGTTAACACATTTTTGTTTTTCTTTCAAGTAAAGACAAAAGTCTGTTTCAAGCTACATAGTCCCAGGTATTTTATTTCCCATACTAGCCAGAAAGAGCCAAAAATGCTATATATATGGTATTTGGTGCAGGCATAAATAAACCTAATTACCTACCCAAATCCCATGGATGAAACAGATAGATAGTACTATTTTGTTTAACAAAACAGGACACCTTATGTGTTGTACATAAACAGATAATCACTTGTAGACCAGGTTATTTTTTTTTCTGGAATAGATTGGATTGCTGCTTCTCAAATATAAACCATGTGCCTATTCAAGGAATCTCATGGCAGTATTTATTTACTTATTTATTTTTAGTTGTTAACCAGGTATGTGAACTGATCTAAAAACCTTGTTCAGCCATGAACTGAGTCCAACCGGGCAAATACAGTAGATGAGTAAAATACCAGTGATGCAATTATGTAGCGTGGATATGTACACCAGTAAGCTGTAAAATACTTAATACATCAATGAATAAGGAGGACACTGGGCATGCATACATTTAGGTAGTAGAGCTACAGTGTATATATAAGTCATTCATAATCCTGGAGATGAAGCTGGCATGGCAGAATTACTAGCTTTAATCAATAAAGCATGAACATGGAGAATTGTGCTACAGCAACAGGAACTTTTTTTGTTTACCAGTGTGTATTTACTCCTCAACTCAGGTGGAAGATTGTTCCAGAGGGCAGGTCTAAGTCTTGAAAAAGGCCTTTCAGCTATAATTTTTGTAAAGGGTAATCCGTGTAGAGAAATATAGCCAGGCTGTGAATTTCTTAGGGAGTAGCTTGGCTATTTGGTGGAGAACTATCTTTTCAAAGGTGGGGGGCAGTATTCTATTGCAAAATTGTATGACTAAATGGACTAAGTAAATAGGTGATTTTTTTTTTTTTATTATTTCAGGTAGTCAGTTTACCTTCTGCAGAAGATGACAAAGGTGAGTTTGAGTACAGGGAAGAAGGACACATCTGAAGATTTTATTTACAGTGGTCTGTAATCTTTCTTTTGTGTTGTAAGTAGAATGGAAAGTTAAAAGAGGGATACCATATTCCATTTTAGGCAGAAAATATTTTTTAGCTATGGCCAGTCTAGTTATAGGGAAAAGAAGGGGAGAAATTCTGTAGCATAATTTCAGATGGTAAAGGAATTTATTCACAGTTTTATCTCTGTGATTGGAGGAGAGAAGGGTCAAGGGTAATCCAAAGAGGGTTGGTCTATTAACTGTGTTTCTTATGGTCTGATAGATCTTTTTTGTTCAATTAGAAATAAGGGAAAAGCAGTTGTAGCTTTTTAAAATCACTGATGCTATGTACATCAGTTTACATCAGAGTGTTGACATACTCCAAGCTGTACTTCGGAGTTTCCAACAAACCCTAGCTGCCAAGGAAGAAACAAATGACAACTACAGTGGAGGATGGTTGCTATGCAGTCATATTTACAGCAGTGTTTTCAGCAAAACCTGGCTTCCCATGAATAAACAAAATGAGCATTATTTTAGAATACTGCAGCCCTACAGCAAAAAGTTAAAACCTTGACAGAGAACCAAAATTTGATGCCAGAAGTCCCCAGCAATCTAATAGGAACAGTCGCTATTACAGTCATTCCTTACAAAAAATAAAATGATCAGCAGTGCTGAACAAGTTTTCTTACTGACTTTTGAAAGAATTACTGAGTGAGAAGGATGGCCTAATGGGGAAGAGTTCTTGTCCCATTCGTTTGCAAGAAAGTCCAGAAAGTGTACTATAACTTGACCCCAATTTCTGTAAGAATTCAGAGTCATCATGTCCAAGCCAGTAGTCAAACTTAGATCACTTTGTCCATAGTCAGGATTTTATCCTTCTATGCCACTGGTGATGCAAATATCTATGTAACATTATGATATAGTGGCTCTGAAAAACATCCTGTACTTGTTTACAAATAGGGAATTGCTGAATTTCAGAGTCAGAATTAGGTTGCACACACTTGTCATGCATTAGGTTTACATGCAGATGCTGTAAAAAAAAAGTAACTGCAGATGTAGCATGCAGGCCTTTTTCATTAATTTTTTAATACACACTATATGCAGATCAGGGCTGAGGTGGTACTAAAGCCCATCTGTCATTTAAAGGCAGAGAAACTAATGCTTGACAGGATGCAAGTCTATTGCAGGGCAAGCTGACATGCTCATGCATGCATAATACATGGGAAGCACACCTAAAGGACTACAGTTTCACCTGGTGCATGTTATTGGGATTGGAGCTGAAGGTGGTGCACACAGGAAAAGACACTGCCAGCATTGGGAATACCTGCAGATTCTGTACCCCAGCTGGCAAGTGAACTGAAGCACCAATAACTGTTGCCCTTACTATTGATAAATTACAGGAAACAGCAATACTGGCTTTCATCACCCATATATTACAGTACTTAAGTTGTTATCCTTTGTAGCTATTGACCCCAGGGGGTTGTATTTATTGTTTACTAGTAATATCATGTAGCTGAGTACAAGTTGTATTGTAGTATTCTCCAAAATTAGTAAATCAGTTACGTTCCATCTTAAGATACTCCACATATTGTACTCTGTACAGCTGTCTGCTGTGATATGTCTATGAGTGTATGAGCATGGATTTGTTTTAGTTTTCTATTGTGATATGTTTATGAATGTATGAGCGTGAATTTGTTTTAATGTATGTCTTTTTTATGAAAATCTTATTGTGCTGGTGGTTTCTATGAAACGGTGGTGCTGTTAGTAACACTAGTACTATCACAGTCTACTAATAAAACTAAATGTGTTGAGTTGTTGGCATATCAATTTTGTAATATTAACTTTCCATGGCATACAAGAGTAGTTATAGTTTAGGAATGAAAAATCAAAAAATAAGAGGCATGTATAAATTTCCAGTTTATAGAGTAAAAGTATTTCCTTTAAAACTGCACATATTTGTTTATGTAAATCATTACATATATAAATGATAAAAGGAAATACAATCTTACTAATCTTCAGCCCCCCCCCCTACCAAAACAGCAGGCATAGAATATTATAATTCAACTAGGGAAAATCGGAAACAGGACTATTCAACCCCAGACAGTTCGACCCTGGACTGTTCGCCCCCAGACAGTTCGACTCCAATGCATCTCTATACAATTTCATGTATAAATTTATATGCATTGTATATGTGATTTTTTTAGTGGACAGTTTGACACTGGACTATATGACCCCAAATATATTCTTTTAAGTGCTTTATCATTAAGTTATTAATTAATCAATTATTCAATAATAATAATGTTAATTTTTCATTGTAAATATATTTTTATTAATATTTTTATGAGATTAGATGGGGGCCCCGTGGACTATGATGTTTGCAGATGACATTGTGATATATAGTGAGAGTAGGGACCAGGTTGAGGAGACCCTGGAGAGGTGGAGATATGCTTTAGAGAGGAGAGGAATGAAGGTCAGCAGGGCTAAAACAGAATATATGTGTGTAAATGAGAGGGAGGGTAGAGGAATGGTGAGGATGCAAGGAGTAGAGTTGGTAAAGGTGGATGAGTTTAAGTACTTGGGATCAACAGTTCAGAGTTATGGTGAGTGTGGAAGAGAGGTGAAGAAGAGAGTACAGGCAGGGTGGAATGGGTGGAGTAGAGTGTCAGGAGTGATTTGTGACAGACGGGTACCAATAAGAGTGAAAGGGAAGGTCTACAAGAGGGTAGTAAGACCAGCTATATTATATGGGTTGGAAACGATAGCATTGTCGAAAAGGCAGGAGTCAGAGCTGGATGTGGCAGAGTTAAAGATGTTAAGATTTGCACTGGGTGTGACTAGGATGGACAGGATTAGGAATCAGTATATTAGAGGGTCAGCTCAGGTTGGACAGTTTGGAGACAAAGCAAGAGAGGCGAGATTGCGTTGGTTTGGACATGTGCTGAGGAGGGATGCTGGGTATATTGAGAAAAGGATTCTCAGGATGGAGCTGCCAGGTAAGAGGAAAAGAGGAAGGCCTAAGATAAGGTTTATGGATGTGGTGAGAGAGGACATGCAGGCGGTTGGTGTGAAAGAGCAAGATGCAGAGGATAGGAAGAAATGGAAACAGATGATCCACTGTGGCGACCCCTAACGGGAACAGCCGAAAGAAGATGATGATTTTTATTTTATTTAATTATCACATTGGTTAGTATAACATTTAAATCTTTAACATATAATAACTAGTGTTATGTTTTAACATATTATGACTTCTGTTACTTTCTAACATACTTTATGACATATGTTTTCCATCAATTAAATATATATTTTTTATTTTATATTATGTTGATATGTTAAATAATCTATTATCTACTATAAATTATTTCTTTAATATTAAATGAAATCAATGTTTTATTCAGGTTAATATGCCTTCTTCATCTTGAACATTTATACTACCACCAAAGCACATCAGAACCTCAGGAAAGTGGATATGGATGTATGAGCAAATGCAAACACTCTTGATTTCTAGCAATATTAATAGTGTGTTGTGCTGCAGAGGATTTGACTTGATAGCAGAGAGCAAAGACAAACATAAACACAATACCCAGTCTAATCCATCTACAGTGCACAAACATTCCTAAGTTTTTAAGGACTCAAGAATTTATTTGTAAAAAGTATCGACAAGTAGTTCAAAGCTTAGAAGTGCAATTCTAGGGCCAAACATCCATTTCACTATTACACTGCTCAGTGCCTCTACAGCTTACACCCACAGCCCATTAACTTCAGCAGGGAAACAAACAGAGCATCAAAGCAGGCATCTATCAAAATAACTGCCCATTATGTTTTCATTTTTAAGTATAATTTATTTTTAATCCTTACTTGTTGTTTTATAGCCAATTTTCTTTATTTTTATGTAATAATGACATTATCGTTATACGGAAACTCCGGACTAGTTAATGCCGTGAACTTCCGGATTAGTCAGCAAACGTTTTTTTTTGGCACTTGCTGTTTTTGTATATATAATTAAAGTTCCAATTTGCACTTAGTTTAAAGTAAGTGTAGTCAAAGCACATAAATAGAAAATAAATAGTTTCTAAACCAATTTTAAGAATGTTTAGACAGTCTTTCATTTCTATTTTTGCTTTGATGTAATTTGGCTTCACTTACATTTTTTACTGGGGTCCAACCATTTGGGGTCGAATCGGTTGGAGGCGAATCATCCTGGGGCGAATCGGTGGGGTCCAAACATCCTATACCCAGAAGATCTGTGCACTGTTGGCTTTAGGTAAGGAATAAAGTTTTATTTTTCTTCAGTAAACAGATTCTTCTTCTGTTTAAATATATGGACCTGGCTGCCTGAACTAACGCAAATTTATTTAATTTCTCTACCCTTCATCACAACAGTATCTTTAATTCTCATAGAAAGCTTTAAAGCACTGAAACCCAAATATGGAAGCCCAGATAGCTGTCAAAATTCACATGAAGCTGCCACAGTGAGTCATCATTTTTCAAGTACATTTTGTAGAATAAAATAAAAGGACATGCAAACTTTAGAGATGGGATGAAGTTTAAATCTTGTGGTGATGTTTTTTGTGTCTTCCTGCTGCTGTTTAAAGAACAGGAATATCTGTACGAGAGTATGAAACTCACTTGGTACACTAAACTGTTATGATATTGTAACCCATTTCTGCATAAATTCAGCTTTGCAGATTTTCATGTTAATGCTCATCAAGTTCTTATTTTTCACTAATATGATTAAGTCTGTCTTACAGACACTCAGATTCATGTAGATGGACTCTAAAGTGCTATTAATCTGTTGTGGTTAATATTTATTTGAAGAAAATCAAGCTGAAGTGGATCCAAGCTCAGTTTTCTGCCAGGGAACAGTCAGAGCACAATAGCTGACTGCTGAGGTATATCCATTACCCTTGGGACAGAGTTCCCATATTCAGCTGCAGAGGGGTCTAAATTATGTCATCAAAAGCTTAAAAAAGCGAACACTGATTGATCGACCTAATTTAAGCGAAAGCTTACAATCTCGAACTGTCAGATCAGCGATTTTTTTCCCAGGGGAAAATAATCGCTGATCCAAAACACATACACACAACACAAGCACACCAAACAAACAGAAATCCATACGCATACACCTAAAATCTGATACCTAACCCTACACTAAACTAGGCACACTCCACTAACTACCCACTTACCTTAACCCAAACCCTAACCCTAAGGTCCGTCACTATCGCACACCCACCTCACCCGCTCCCTAACCCTAACTCACTTAAATCTGCCCTAACCCTCATGTCCACTCAATCGCACACACACCTAACCCGAGCCCTAACCCTAACTCACCTAAATCACCCTAACACTCACATTCACACAATCGCACACTTACCTGAATCAGACCGGTAACTTTCCACCATAACACTGAAAATACCAAAGCAACAGAAACAGACAACTGAATTCCTTCCCTAGGAAAAAATTTGAGTTTCTGCTCCTTCGATATTTTGCAGTTTTGTGAAAATAAGTTTGATCAATCAGCATTCGCTTTTTTAAGCATTTGAGGATATAATATAGATCCACTGCAGAGGTGGTGACCATAAGGCCCCTTTAAACCTGGATGCCTGCATGTTTTGTTAATCATTTTATGAATTAATATTGAAAGAAAAGAGAATGGCTTCAGGGCATATTTTTGAATTGAATATGTTCATATCTGATCCAACTGAAGATGCAATTCTTCAGTCAAGTCTGAGATACTATTAGTGCATTATACCTGAGGCATGATAAAAGTGATGATTCTTCGCAGAAGTGCCTCGATCATTGCTGCATATCCCTGGATCAGCACACTGACCAGATCACAATATTTTACACTATCAGCATGTGCACTGTTTTACACTGCAGTAGTGCCATCTGTGATAATAGGATAAAATACTAAGGTTTGGGTCATTAGCCGCAAAAAATTGTCTTGGGAAAGTTTATAAGATATTGTTATTCCACATTGCATGTGATGTCCAGATGTATTTATCAGCATCAGATGCAGGATTTATTTTGTATTCTTTTATGGTATTGCTGGGAGGTTCAGAATTGAGAAATTCAGTGATTTTTGTGGATGGGCATACTTTTCTTCAATGTTTTCCAAAGTCAGTTAACTGGATGAAGTATAAGCATTTAATCTCATAAGAGAGGACAGCATCCACGCTTCCAATTTCATTCAGAGAGACTTAATACATTTGGTTCATCTCTTTTGAAGTTGTTTGTAAAACATGGTAGAATCCCTTATTTGAATTTTTCAGATTTACGTATGTACGATGAAACCATTTTCAGTTTGCAAAATCTATCCAGACTATCATGTCTTGAATGTGGTGTCTCATCAGCTGAGATGTGTTTGCTCTACATTTTCAGCAGAGGAAAGTCTTCTTTTTTTCTTGTTTTTTTACCTCAGTTTCTTCTAACTTGAAACTGCTTCATTTTAATACACTACAGTCCCCCCCTGCTGTTTCCACACTTTTACAGACTCTCCAGTGTGTGTCATCCAGGAGAACTCTTGCATATTGAGTCCTCAAAATCTATGAACAGGTTCTTGTGGGTTGCATCTACCAGTATTGCATAACGGGTGAGGCCAGGCCACATACTGCCATTCTGCAGCTCATTGAGGGGCTTTCTTTAGCACTGAGCTCTTCCTCTCATGCTTAAAGCATACGCACAAATTATAAGGCAGGGGAGGCTATGAGGATTAGCTTGAAGCTATGCCTGCCATCAGCACTTTGGCTATGTATCATCATCCTTTTCTCAAATGCCACAGCCCAGTGATTTTCTCCTGTAGAGCTTACAGAGAACAACACCAAGGCTTCCTGTCTGTCATAGGTTAAGCATGCCCTTCCTCCCCACCTGTGATCTCAGGTGCCTTAGTCATTAACCAAACTTAGGTTATCTGGGATGTAGTCATGGATTTATATTGGTCACTGGTGCAGGCTACAGGAGAGTAAAGTGAAGTCTAACTGCACTATGCTAATGCAGGACTTTTATTTTATGTGACTAGAATCAGCAATGTCTTGTTCATCAACCACATTTCACTGGGATGAACTTCCCCTTGAAATGTTTCAGAAGTCACTGGATTTATTCCAGGATGGCTCTCCTTCACTTCCACATTTCAAATTATAAAAAAAACGTATTTTCTTTCACAATGGTAATTGACATAAAAAGGAGGATCCCCCACCCAGGAATCTCAAAACAGCTTTCAAAGATTGAAACTACCCCATTTAAAGAATGAAAAAGGTCCATAATATATTGTATAACTTGCACTTTTTTTAGTAGGGGGCAACAAATGAGTGAGATGCAAACCATTAAATTGTTCTTAGTTTGATGTTCACCTTATGCATCACAACAAATAGTACCCTACAAAGTCATCCTGTATTTTCCTTTGATTGGTGCCTGTTTTCTGGCACAAAGTTTAAAATGTGATACTTTATAAAATACTGATTTCTCCTTCATTACACCAGCAAAAAGTTCTTTGAACTTCCTTTGTGATGTCAGTGAAGGGGAGTGCATGTGAGTGCATCCATTGACTTTAATGACAGTACCACTGTGCATGTGCAGATTCCTGTCCATTAAATCCTGCGTATGCACCCCACGCTATTTCTCAGGTCCTGACAGTGAGGGATAGATTTGAATTATGTGTCTGGTTTCTTAAAAAGGGTTTACAAAGCTTTTTATTAAGAAACAAGCAACATGATTTTGGTTAGGCTGGGAGGAAAAATACATTGCAGCACTTAGGTTACAAACTGACACGATGTATATATAAATTGTGACGGAACACTTTAAGAATTAAAAAGTTTACTAATCAATTAATGGTCAAATTATGAAATAATAGCATATTTGATGAAGATCCCCTCCATAGTCCCTGGAATCTCTTATTGCTTTAAGATCTCATATGAAACCTTCATTTATAAGGTAAGAAACTCAGGATAGGATACAGCACCTAATGATTATTCATATACATGTATGTGTATAAAGTATAAGGTACAAAGGTCACACTAACAAACCAGTCAGTAACAACTGCAAAAAATACCAAGCCAAGCAACTGTCTTCAGTGTGTATTTCCTTAAACCTTCTGTAGTGGCCCATGGGATATATGGAAATGATGCCTTAAGGACTTACCAGTGTTCCAGCTACATGACCTCTGTATACCTGTGACTTTTTACTTTTTAAGTCTTTGTTTGTGCATTCAAGCCTGTAAAGTCAACCTCCACTAGAAACGTGCGCGCGCGCACACACACACACACACACACACACACACACACACACACACACACACACACACACACACACACACACACACACACACACACACACACTAAACTTGTATAGATGGCTATAGATTTACATAACTCACGCCTTTGAAGAAAACATCCTCAAAATGCCTAAAATGTCATGATGTTGAGGCGAAGTCTTCAGTAATTGGTTGTATAAAATATCAAACCAGAGGCACTTTATAGTGCATTCAGTTTTGCACTTGCTTAATCATAGTGTCTCTTCTATCTGGTACAGAGCATGCTGCTTACTCCAACAACCATTATTTTATTATTACTACTCTGAGGCCACCCTTCAGAGATTTTTGAGGTATTGCCTTTCACTTTATTAGTATTATTATCCCACCTTTGTCTATTTTGTGTGCACCTTTTCCCCCTTACATTTACAAAATCAAGTCTTGTCTACCGCAAAAAAAGGTGTAGAGTACTAACCTGCTCATTCTGTAACTAAAGTAAACATTTTATTAACAGATGCTTACTACTTCATTAAATCATAGGTACATTGTACTTATTAAGTGTCAGCAGTGTTAGCATTTCAGACAGATATTGTAAGGCCAGAGTCACCCCCAGCTGGGTTATAACTGCTTCTCCATAGCTCTCATCCTCTTAGTGCAAGAAATCTGGACAATGTCTAAAATAATGGAGGCAGAGAGGCCTTAAATAGGGACAGATTTTAAATATTGTTCTTACAAACTTAGGAAGATGCCAGAATAACAGCATTCATAGCATTCATTTTCTGAAAGATATAAAGTCTGACATTCAAATGTATGCCATTATTTATTGAGTTCATTCCTCAGAGATTTCCTAGAAAGCCATAAGTTTAATGAAGAATAGAGAAAAAATATGCAGTAAAAATCTGGACATTCTGCAAAAATCTGGACAGTTGAGAGGTATACCTTTCTGCCTCTATAGTACTTCTCCCAGTTTTCAGTTTGGCCAGCCTTGCAAAGGTAATAAGTAAGGAGAGGCAGTGACACAGCCCCAGTGTCAAATGCAAATACATATATGATATATACAAATATGGCTGGCCTTTGGCTGAGTGACTGTGCATCACATTCACAGAAGGTCATCTGTTGACTGTGCAATTTGTCAAGTGCTTCTATAAGCAAATATTATTTAGTTGACTGTAACAGTTGAGTTGTGATTTCTCTTTAGTTGCGGTTGTGATTTTGTACATATAAATAAGGGAGGAAGCCCCCTCACATTGAAGGGGTGTAAAGGTTGAACCAAAACATAAATGGTAATTTTGTATGGATTTCCATAGCTATACAAGGTCAGAAATATATCTCAGACACTGTTAGATCGAATAGTTCTTTTTCTGGAAATTTGCAGATATTTATAAGATTGGATGTTGGTCTCAGATATTTTAGAGGATCATATTGTATTGCAGCAATTTACTGTGCTTGCAGTAACAAAAAACATCTCTAAAAGAAGTTTTTCAGTTTTAAGCCTAGTTTTATTTACAGCACTGAATATAAGATTACTTTCTTGCAATAATTTCGGTGAGAAACAGAATAGAAGCCTATTCATAAATGTACTGCTAGTCTGTTACAACACTGTACTCTGTTACAACATTCTAACAAATGCTCTGGTAAATGCAAATCAACAAAATCCAGTCTGTTTACAACATTGCACATAAATTTCATCCAGATTTCATTCTAATGTGTTTCTTTTCAGTTAACACAGTTTTAGCATTTCTTCATACTGGCTTCCCAACAGTGGCAAGTAACATAAAACAGTATTCAGAGATAGCAGTGCAGAGAAAGGTAATTCAGTTGTTTTTTTTTTTTTCCTTTGCAGGACAACAGCTATCCCTTACATAGGTTTCAGGAAAACCTTTCAGAATGCCTTTGTTTTTGACATGTATCTTTCTGAAGATACCTTATAAGAGTCTTCTCTGATCCAGAAGTCGGGTTTGGCCATGAGGCAGCACCTTCTTATTAGTTATTCTGAAGAGTTGCCTGCTTTTGGTTTGCCTGTCTGCTTCAGGCTAAGAAACTCTACTTCCCTTCATTGATGCACCTTCTAGAAAAAGGAACTCTTAACTGATGTATAGATAGCAAACACCACCATAATGAGAACTGAGCTTCCCAGGCTTAGCAGTCAATATGCCACAACATAACACACACACACATATCAATCATGTTTAAATAATTCAACAATTCCACATCCCGAAAGTTACATAGTCAAAAGAAACAAATCAACTGTTCCACTCACCAATAGGCTTGAATAATACCTGTAAAATGATCCCAAGTGCAAAGAAAAAAAGCCTTACACTTGCAGTTGTCTAAAAACCAACAGACAAGCATAGAAATATTCAAATGTTTTCTGCGGGGACAATGTCCTTATACACCCCCACTGAGGGGACATTGCCCCATACCCCCTTACTTATATATACTAATTCCACAATTGCAAAACCTCCACAAAAGGGTGATTGCCCAAATGCCAAAACCTACTGCTCTTTGTAAACAAAAGCAGCCTTCAATCTAGTAAACTGCATAATTCACTGTCTACTACCTGTTTTGTCAAAGTTATAAAATATATGTATTATACTTACATATATATATATATATATATATATGCAAGTATTTATCTATCTATCTGGCTATATAGATATAAATGCAGATAGATATACACATAGACACACACACATGCACATACACACTTACACACTCACACACACACACACACACACACACACACACACACGTGCACAAGTATGTATAATAAGTGCAAGGCTAGGAAATGCAAAATCCTAAATCTTGTCAAAGACAGTAGGGGTTCATTTACTTACACATTCCATATACTCATTACTTACACATTTTCCATATTATATACTTGTCACGCATATTTTTCAATCTTCTTTTTCTTTTTAACATATTTACTGTTTATCCTCCCCGACCCTTCTGCCACAAACATCTTTTTATTTTTTCATTACTTCATCATCCCTCTTTAACTCTCCATGTTTTTTCCATATGTACCATATTGCTAAAAAGACCACATTATCCCATTTGTCTACTTCTGCTTTTCTTCGCCTTTATATTTGCCATACAACTTCATATAATTTTTTTCAAACTACTTCCATTTGTATTCCTTTTAATCAAAATGCAGAACACCTGATTTCTTTTAGAGACCAAAAAACAATGTTGAGATGTTTCTGCCGCATGACCTATTTTGCACAGAATCTCTTTCATTACCTTATTTTCATCCTTCCTTTAATGGGCAATTTATTTAACACAATTTGCCACAGCACTCCTCCCCCCTTTCAGGAAATGCCTCATATCCTGCTTTTTTTCAGTTGCATTTTTACATAATTCGCTAACTCTTCTCAGAGATAGAAAAACATCTTTCATTCGGTTCTTCCTTTTTTACCTCATCTAATTTCATTTTCAACATCCTAATTTTTATTTCAAACTTTTTTTTCCACCATGTCCATTTCTGTTTTCCTTTTATTTCTATTTGTTCTTAGCCATGACTCTTTGAATTTTTAGATAGTAATATCCATATTGTTTGTTTCTTATTTTTTCATTTATTACCTTCACAACTCCAGACCACCATATGACATTGCATTCAGTTCATCTCCATTTTTCAACTCAAAGCTGATTTCTCTCTTCGATTCACATAACTTCCTGTGGGTCCTTGCCTGCTGTCCTTCTCCATTTTGACAGTCTCAAGCTCTTGCAGCAGGTGTCCAGCACCATTTAGTAGTGGCTAAAAAAGTATACAAGTATTTCTCCAGTGTACTGGCCACATTTCCTCAATCATGTATGAATACCATCTTGGCTTTCTACTCAAAAGAGGCTGCAGGTGTAGTTGGTGTAGGTGAACTAACATAGCAGGTGTAGTTGAACTAACATAGCATACCCACATCCTATTACTTTGTAATCTAAATACCTGCAGCTGGTTGCCCTTAGCAACAGATCACAGTGTTTTCCTGGCAGATTGTTGGTAATTACTGATATGACTTGAGACTGTTGGGAATTGCAATGATGTGGAGCTTAAGGGATGTTTTCCTATTTGCAGGTATGAGATTTTTTTTAATTGTTGCAGGAGGCCAGATAAAACTGTGGGCAGTAGAGCTGCACTGCCCAAAGCAGAATGTACCCACCTAAAAAGTTACTAGAACAGGTTTTGCGTCAACATTCATATTATGAGAAATTAGAAGTAGGAAACTTGAATGACTGGCATTATTGACTTGTCTCCAATCCTTTGTTATTTACTAGAAAATCTGGGATAGGGCAAAAAATGAGGCAAGATCACATGTTCTACAAATTCAAGGACCATTGACAGATATGGTTTTATGTAGCAGCACCTTCAGTCCTCTGCAGGAGCATACATTTCTGTGACTATTTTTTTAACCACTTATGGCAAGCACAGCTTTTCACCGGGTGACTGTTTCAGATGGAGAAGAAGCATAGCTCTCAGCGGTACCTCATGACAGGGAACATTCCTCATTTTGAATATTTAAAATTTTATTTTCCACACTTTTCCACAATGAAGAGGTCTGTCACAGTTTTTTCTGTTGGGAATCTTTTTTTTAACCAATAGCCATGTCCAATAATACTGGATCATACTATCTTAATAAAACACATTTTTAATAAAGTTAGAGAAACTGCTACTGACCATGCTGAAAATTTCTTAGATGAAGCTGTAAGTACTCCTCTGTTCCACACTTTGTCTATTTGTTCAGTGCTGTGTTAGAGGTAGTGTTGCAGATTTCGGAGAAGGAAACTTGAGAGTTATGGTGGTCAGTTAGTGGAGGAAGGCAAATGATAGGTTGATAATTCATATTAAAGTGATCATTGCTGTGGCTTGATTGGGGGAGTGAGGTTAATATCTGAAATCTACAACCTGAAGTTCATTACCATGATGTGATGTTTTTCTCTTTTTCTGGTTGAAACATACATGGTGGCTGTGGTGGTGCAACAGTTACCGTTGCCGCCTCACAGCAAGAAGTTCTCCGGTTCGATTTTCGGCTGGGGTGTCTTCTGTGCAGAGTCTGCATGTCCTCCCTGTGGTCACATGGGTTTCCTCCCACATCCCAAAGACATACTGTAGGTGGATTGGACACTAAATTGGCCCTAGGTGTGTGTGTGTGTGTGCCTCATGTGGAAGATTGGGCACCGGACTGGCAACTTGACACAGTAAAACTCCACTGCCAATCATTCTGCAGACCATTGCTCCACTGTGGCAACCCTTAACTAGGATAAGCTGAAAGGAGATGATGATATGGTTAAAACATACATAGGTCTGTGGATAGGGGTAACAATGCACACTGAAGTCTGTGGACAGGGGTACCAATACATTCTGCCCAAAGCACAATGTACTTGTATTTATTTTTTTATTTAATTTTTATGACAATGCATGCAGGGATGGAGTGTCCAGTTCATACATTTACTGAGGATGTTGCGTATTTGTTTTGTTTTCATTGAGATATCAGAAGAATAGAGAATGTGGGTGCCAGTTTTGTAGTAGGTGATTTATGAAACCAAAAGACATTTATAGTATCACTTGGGGCAGCATCATCTGGAAAGGAGAAACATGGCCATATGTATGTGATTCCTTTACAATTAAAGGTGGTGTACCATCTCAGAAGAACTACATTCTGCTGGGACACTATGCATGTGTTTTGTACCCAAGAAACTTATTAGAACATCCTGAATTTTTTTATTGTGAACTGCATTTGGGCATCCAACATATGGTTGATTTTATATACAGCTAGTAATTTCATATTTTTAGAGTACCTTTATTGTTGCAGTCTGGCAGTATGGTTGGTTTCAGTTTGGGGCTATTTGGTCTCTGCTCAAAAGGTCAGATAAAACAAATCTCTAGAATATCTGTTCTCATTATGTCAGAAGTTAAAATCCTATATATTTTAACAGAAAAATATTTTTTTCTGTTGTAACATACCATGGGTAAGTGACACATTTTTAAGTGACTAAAGCTGTGAAGTCAAATGTATTGGTATGCTGAGCTGGAAGTTGAAAGATATGAGTTGCAGGTTTAAGTGTGTTTTATAGGTTCATAGATAGAAACAAGGCTATGGGCCCAAGAGCTATTTTAAACCTAGCCAAGCTTACACCAAATTTACCAAAATATTACTGACATGTGTCAATACCCCAAAGAATTTTGTGGTGGTGATACTATAGACTTTCTGCTTCACAGACTGCCCCTGTACATTAGGGACATAGGTGTCAAACCAGGGGTAAATTTGCAGTTTCCCATCTATTGGTCCAAGTTGCATTTAAATAGGATTAGAGATGTGAAGCCTACTGCAGAGAAGGGGTAATCTCTGAGACACACACTTGTCCCTCAAACATGTCCTGTTTTTGAGACAGATGAGATTTAGATCCTTATTACAGGGATTTCTGATGCTATTTATTTGTGTATGTGCAACAAATGTATCAGTGTGGGGTCAGGGAAAGCCTTGTAAGCTAGACATGGATCACCATGTTTTTATAGATAAATACCCTGTTGTTAGTTTAAAGTTTTATAATAAACTCTAGTCTGACAAAGACATAACCTTTCAATGACAGAACCCTGCTGCATTAGTTCATGTGCCTTTACTGCCAATCTAACATTCTGAATTACATTCTTTTCACTGTGGGCCCATGGGTGAACTTCTCAGGATGTGGGATGCAGTAATGACTAACAGTACTTCTTTACTGAGCTGTAATTGCATCAAAACTAAAACCCCTGTTCTCCTGTGTACTGAAAGTTTTGGCTCCCTATTGATATGTAGGCACTCAAGGTGCCAACAGACATGCCAAAAAAGAAAAAAAAAAAAGACCAAAAACACAGGAGAAGAGCAAATCTCAAAGATCACTCTTCTCCTTAAAACTTCTTTTTGCTGTGGGGAGATCCCCCCACATCCCCAAAATTTATATATACCAACTCCGAGATTGCCATACCTCGGAGAAAAGGGAATATTCTGAGAAATGTCCTCTTGGATGTAGTATATGTAAGTCAGATCTTTCATCCATTCAGTCTCTGTATTGAAATGGTTACCAAAGTTTTTTTTTTGCCAGTAGAATTAACCCCCCCCCCCCCGCCAGTTTAGACTTGTGTGCAGTATATTGCATTACAAGCAAATAAATCTGTGTATGTTTCTTTGCAGGAAGAATGACAAGCTATATGCATTTTATAACTGATGGCCACTATGACGGTCTCTCTACCCCAGGCCAGTAATCAAGGAGCCTCAATCCTCACCACTGACACCAGTGAGAGACAGCCACTACAACAGGGATGGATTTACACATTAGTTTCAAATGCAGCTCTTTGCATCAAGCAAAATTTCCCCCAAGAGCATACAGGGAACATGCTCCTTTTCAGATCCCAAACAAGACTTATGTTGGAGCACTGTGTCCCAGTTCCAAGTAGCTGACATGCCCACACCTGGATATTTGATTTTCACACACACCCACTCCTAGGAAAGGCTGGCACATATTTACTAGTCATGCCCCCTCTGAATAGTCTATAAGGTAACCACACTGCCACCAGTCAGCCACTATAAGCCTCTTACAAGGGTATCCAATTTCAATACTAATATAAATGGTAGAGTGTAATCAAAGCAACAAGGCTTTATCTAGTGGCCAAGGTGTCACTAAAATAAGCATAAGCACTCTCAAGATATTAAAAAAGCATTCTCTAAAAAATCATCCACAATGAAAGGTATAATAATATTTAATAATAAATTATAAAATAGAAAACATGAGAATACTAATTATCTAAGTATAATAAACACTGGAATTTCAATCACAGGAGAAATAAAAATAACACAGTTGGACAGATTCACACAGATGCAGGAAAGCAATACTTAACTAATCTCACTGTATTTCCTGACTGTCTAAAGAATAACTGTTCCCTAGCAAACTTAATTAATGCAACAAGGCAAGATGAGATGCTGAGATGCTTACTTCCACAAGGCAAGGTGATAAGCTTCAAAGCTAAACTGAATTGAACTGTGATAACTGACATAGATCTTTTATATCAGGTTCCAAAGAAAACAAAACAAACTATTGTGCAAGTTCCATCTTCTCAGTACTGGTTATAGAATGATATCATATGTGAGCACCTGACTCTGGCACAATACACACTCAGGGCTTTGCTAAGATCTATTGCAGTATCTGAAAGCTATAGAACAATTTCAAAAACTTCTACTCTTCCCTTCCAGAATTCTCTGTTTAAACATTTAATCAGTTATAATAACATTGCTGATACATTTTTAACACAAGCATCTGTACACATCAGTGTGATAGTCAACTGACACTAAATTCTTTACAGAACTCCAGCTAAGTATGCTGGCATATGTTACACATGCACTGCCCTATTCTCCCTGGCATAGATGGCAATACCTCACATCATCACAGTCACAATATATTATTATGAGAAATTTGTTGAATAATTTGTATGGTTATAGAGAGATGTTCCTTTACTGTGAGGCACCACCAGTAGTGTTATGTAGCCATTTGTATTCTCTGGCTTTGCCATTCACTTCACCATATATTGCATTACTTGTTTTCAAGCTGAAAAACTCAGCATGAATTAAAATTAACAACACATTCTTATGAAGTTAGAGCCAAAAAAAAAATTTTAGTAGGGAAATGTAATATTTTCTTACATTTTAAAAACCAAATGGATGATTTACATGTCCTAACAGGAATGCCTCACATTTTAGAGTCTTTTGCCTACATTTTGTAAATGCTATTGGGTTGAGAAAAACAAAATGAAAGTGGGATTATCAAGGGGTCATGCCAGAATGGCCTTTGTAAATTGACAGACTGAAACTTTTACAAAACACACAGCTGTAAATGAGTTCTCTTCAGATAAAATAAACAAAACTGCCAAAAACATAAATATGTCATGTTGGAGGATTTCAGCCCTAAAATATGTATTTCTGTTTAAAATGTAATGTTTTCCTGCTTTGTGTATGATGAGACATAAGAAATGTGTAATAAAAATTCAAGCTTTTCTGTTTGACATAGTTTTTATGATTCAAGCTCCGATTTTTTAGTAAGAAAGTTGCGGGCATTCAAGTTGTGTCAAATGTTTATACAGATGCATGCCAAAGAGGGGTCTACTTCGACCCATCGAAATTACATTTGACCGAATCTCACTTACCCAATCCCAGTTCTTCGAAACTTCATTAATCCGAAAACACGGACTGCTGAAATCCTTTCCCTGTGAAAGGAACCACTTGGCCACCACGAGAAAAAACTTAAATGGACCAAAACTAAACCCACCAAAGTGGGGGGCTTTGGATTAATGAAGTTTTGAAGAACTGGGATCGGGTAAGTGAGATTTGCTCAAATGTAATTTTGATGGGTCAAAGTAGATCCATGTATATATATATATATATATATATATATATATATATATATATATATATATATATATATATATTTACATGTGTTAACTGGGTAGTGTCTGACTGGGCCAGGGGCCCATTTACAGCAGACACCCAGGGAGAAAATCTCTAAGACAAGTGTTTGACATAAAAACATAGCATTGACAAAGATAAACAAATTACATACAAGAAAGAGATAAGATACAATTTCAGAGTGTAGATAAGTAAAGTAAAAATGTACAAATAAAAGAGGTAAAATAGAATCCCCGGATTTACAAATCTTCTATGCAGGACTAACTTAGTCATGCATGAAGTGACCATTTAAGAGCAGGATGGCAGCGTGCCATGCATATGAATGAGGCACGCTGCCTGAGTTCTTAATCTTACATGGAGTGTATAAGAGTGCAGGGGGAGTGTCTGAGAGCAGAGCTCTCAGAATATACATGACCCTGCAATGCAGAACAGCAGACAGGGGTATGCAATGAGCGAGACTGCTCACAGGTGACAGCATATCCCCACCAACAGTCCCCCTTGTGTACAACAGCAACAGTATATATGAATAAAATGAAGAACCCCCCCCTTTTTTTTTAATCCGATTAAAGCTAACCGTAGGTGCCCATCGCTTAGCTATGGTTACTGTAGCTTAAATGGCTGAAGAGGATAACAAGGAAGATATATGCAAATGAAACAGCATAGCAAAAGTGTAGGGGGCAGAACATTCACGTTATGAGCAGGCATTCCTGGTTCGAGTCCCACTGTAGCAGATGCCATTTTCCATGGCAAAGCATGTTATGAGCAATATTTATGTTGCATAACCCACTAAATAACATATTTTTATGAACTAGAGTACTGCAGTAAATGCACATGTGAGGTGTCAGTGTCATAATGAATAAGGCACTAGTAAGCGGGTTTAAGCACAAATAAGCAGCAGTAAGCATATTTAAGCACAAGTTAGCAGGCGTAAACCCGTTTGCGCAGCGGTAAGCAATGCCTACACTGGCTAAGCAATTCTAAAGCTAACTTCCTGAAAGCAGATGTAATGGCAGGTTAGCAGTGCTTACCATTGCAAAAACCCACTTACAACTGCTCAAAAGTGCCTTAATCACTCTGTATCCAATGGCTCTTGTTCTGGCCATCAACAAAATAAACAACCATGCAGGTCTCGAACCCAGGACCCCATAGTCACAGTAGCTAACAACCAAGCCATCACAGAAGTACAGAAGAATGAGATATCAGCAAACAAGTCCTCACCATAGTAAAACCAAACTGAACCTGTGAAAGGAATCAGTATACAGTTAACTACATAACATAAATATGTGGACTGGAGTACAGCAGTAAGCCCAGAAGTGAGGTGTAATTGTAATAGAGTGTTGAAGTCCCCAAAAAAACACAAAGACACCATAGAGTGTTCATACACATTAATCGTGGATACCTGGCAGATATATAAGATGTAATGAATAAGAAATCAATGCCCAAAAGGAAATATAATGCAAAGTCTAATGTAAGAAATGCTAAGCATTGCACAGGTCAGCTTAGGAGGTGTAAGCAATGTGTAAACCAGCTAACTCAATGTGCCCAGTGGCATACCCCTTTAAACAATGCCAACCCTAGGTAAGCAGGTTTGCACATAACATAGCCTTTTCAAAACTGGCCAATCATGGGATAATGCGGGAAATTGGCCCTACTTAAACCCAAGAGGCAGGAATATATCTCATAACTGGTTGTAGCTTCCCCTTGCAGGCACTATGGCAGTAAAGGGAGAAGATGTGTGCTTCTGGGCACAGCACTGGTGCATCCAGGAGTCCAAGGTCATGGCAGGACTCTTAGTTAAAGACCATGCTCAGAGACTGCTGCAGGGCCAGTACCAGGGCTCCCAATATAAGGTGGAGGCCTGGGACTGTCTCGCCTGCGACCTCACCAGTGCCACTGGTATACCCCGAACTGGTGAGCAGGTCAGGCACCACTATGCTGACCTGAAGCGGCGTAAGGGGGACCTCTTGGAGAAGTGGCTCCAAGAGGCTAGAGCATCAGGAGATGTTCCAGATGTGTGTAAGTATCACCCCAGTATGTGTGTAATAATTGCCAGCTCAGGTATATCATGGATAGGTATGGCTAAATATTCCTCTTATGTCACCCACAGCTGCAATGGAGTGATCCATGAACCAGAAGGCCCACATCAGTTGCCTGGTGAGGTTGTGATGAGAGGCAGGTCAGTAATATGTATGCATTTACTGTCATAGGAAATAAAAATAAAAGTAGTAGTAAATTAATTGCTAGTATAAAACCTGTATTGTTCAAGGCAAGTACTGCATACACTACAAAATATGACAGTAAGAGTCTCATATTGTTTGTAAGTCAATAAAAGTGTAATAGCCTGACAAAACAGGTCTAACTGCTGGACTGCATGTGTATATCCTGGTATCATATGGTAATGTAGATATGCAATCATGTAATAGTACTGTAGTATTAAGCACTGTTACTCACACTGTGCGCCATAAATTGAATGTGTAGGAATGCCTGTATATGACAGGTGTAATCCCCAGAGGCCATTAAGTACAACTGAGAGACACATAGACAGTAAACAGGGAAAATTCAAACAATAAAAAATGAATAACACATGCAAATGGGCTGTGAGCTGTTGTTTTTTTAGCACACACAGCCACAGTTCAAATCCGGCCAGTGGTAGTAGTCTGCATACAGAATAATTCCCCACAACTGTACAGATATGTTCAGAATGTCTATTAAAGTGGCCCATATATGTTGCCTATCAACCTGTCCCCCTGGGAAATCAGTGGGATGATCCCAGATGTATAGGCAGCAAACAGGAGATACAACTGATTGACACACAGCTATGAGAGCAAAGCTGGGACACTAGCAACTCCCCAATACCGTATGTGACTAAAAAGTCAAGTATTTCCCATTTACACCCCAACTTGCCAAGCTGTGGTCAGAGTGTGTACAGTAACAGAGTGAGATGCATGTGCATAATAGACAGCAAGTTTACCATGAACCTACATTGATAGCATGCTAACAGCATTCCCTGGTGTCAGTGGCATCTGTCCATACAAGGCATGTTTTCATGCAAGGTATGTCCTTTGTGGTTTACATTTGATGGCACCACAGGTGTTGCAGGTGTCCAGTGGGGAACATGGGGAAGGTGTACTGTCTGCATGTACATGCATATTGGACAGATAGACAGGGTTCCATGCCCTCCATAGCCCACTGCAATCACTTCAGAGTTACTTTCAGTAGGCAATATGGTACTACCAACATATTGGTTGTTGCCTAGGAAAGTGTGTGTGTGTATGAGACATGGGTTGAGAGTGTTCTCTGGGTAATAGTGGTGTTGCTAACTGTGTTTGCCTGGCCTTGATGTCACATATATGGGTATGGATCTGCACCCCAGCCTCTCGGCTATTTCACATCTGTTATCCCTGTACGGTGGACATTGCGATATATACTAGGGCCACCATGTAAGAAATTTGCAAATCCTGCTCCACATTGGGCCCAGTTGTTACACCTCCACACAGGATATGAGTTACAAACACACACACACACACACACACACACACACACACACACACACACACACACACACACACACACACACACACACACACACCTGTCATGCTGGGATTAGAACTCCTACCTAACTAGTTTATTACACTACAAGACTACACAGTTATAATACGCGCCACAGGAATTACTGAAGTACACCTTCCTCAAAGGTGTATTTCACATTGGATGACATCAGCAGGATTGCCAAAGTAAGGCAGTTGAATTGTAGGGAGTGTGGCTAGGCTAAAATGCATTGCTCCCTACACAGACATTGAAACACACACAACACAGCCACAACCAACATGTGTGGGTATAGAACCCCTAACAGAGGTCTATATCACACTACAACATGGAGTTGTTATAGGACGCACCACAGGGATTACTGGCAAACTCCTTCCCCAAAGGTGCATTTCACAATGAATGATATCAGCAGGATTGCCAAAGTAGGGCATTTGAATTGTAGAGAGTGTGGCTAGGCCAAGATGCATTGCTCCCTACACAGATATTGAAACACACACAATACATCCACAACTGACATGTGTGGGTATAGAACCCCTAACAGATGTCTGTATCACACTACAGCATGGAGCTGTTATAGGACACACCACAGGGATTACTGGAGAACACCTTCCTCAAAGGTGTATTTCACAATGAATGACATCAGCAGGATTGCCAAAGTAGGGCATTTGAATTGTAGGGAGAGTGGCTAGGCTAAAATGCTTTGCTACACAGACAGAGTCAGACAGACACACACACACACTTGCCAAGTCTGGGATTAGAACTCCTACCTAACAAATTTATCACACTACAGCAGTACGCAGTTATAGGACATGCTACAGAGATTACTGGGCTACAACCTTTCCAGAGGTGTATTTCTAGGTGGATGCCATCAGCAGCCTTACTAAAGTAGAGCATTTCAATTGTAGGGAGTGTGACTACCCTAAAAGGCATTGCTCTCTACACAGACAGACACACACACAAACACACACACAGTTGCCATGCCTGGGTATGGAACTCTTACTTAACTAGTTTATCACACGACAACAGTGCACAGTTATGGGATGTGCCATAGAGATTACTGGGCTACATCTCTCCCAAAGGTGTATTTCACAGTGGATGACCTCAACAGCCTTGTCATAGTAGGGCTATGGGGAGGGCAGTGTGTGTGCATGGGCCATAACCCGTTCATCTAGAGGTTAACACACCACATGCGGCCACACAGGGTCATATTTCACAGGTACGTGTATACAGATGCTAGATGACTACTTCCTTATACAGTCATGTTGCACAGCTAGCACATGCACCACATAGTCTGTACTGCTGACCGATACCCATGGCTAGTATCTACAGTGAGTAACAGCTGGACCTCATGAGGTTGTGGCCTTTTGGCTGTGTGCTGGGTCGGATAGACCTGGATGGCTCCTTGTCACTGTCACCCTCTTCCACACATCTATGTACATCTATCTTTGGCTTATTATAGTGTGTTGTCCTTAGATATATGTCTGTATTCCTGTCCACTGTGTATGCAAAGCATGTGTGGTAAATACTGAGGAGTGTCTGCACTAACATCTGCAACTGCCAGATATGTCTGGTTCACTGGTGTTTGCAGACATGGCCTTCATGTGTTTAAGTATGTGAGCATGCCCAGTATGACCTTTCAGTTTGTTGTTGACTGACATTGCCTTCATTTCTCTGTGTGTGTGAGCATGCCCAGTATGCCCATCTGTATTGAATGTGTGGATCATGTCCAGGTAGTCTGTACTGCAGTGCTGACCTATGTGTTGTACACCAACAGGTAGCATACTGTTTCTACAGGGTATCCGTCAATCACTTGGCATTGACTATTACTACATTTCTACATAGGATGGGGGGCACACCTGACTATTTCTACATTTCTGCACAGGATTGGGGGGGCACTCCTTACTGTTACTACATTTCTATGTAGGATGGGGGCACACCTGACTATTTTTACATCTCTACACAGGTTTGGGGGGGCACAGCTGCCTGTTACTACATTTCTACATTAGATGGGGGGCACGCCTGACTATTTCTACATGTCTACACAGGATTGGGGGGGCACACCTGACTGTTACTACATGTCTATGTAGGATGGGTGGGGGCACACCTGACACTTGTACACATTTGCTATGACTGTACTGGTATGTCAGGTACTCCATTTTATTCTGTAGTCTTACCTATCATGCTGCCTAGAGGCATAACAGTCTACTACAGATCTTAGCTTGTATTTACCTACATATTAGTTTCAGACTTACTACCCTTCAGAACTGACATCCCACTGCCTGACCTGCCATAGTCTGTCTGTGTAGGCCTCGGGGGGAGGTTACCCATAAGCATCATTCAGAGGCCATAGCACAGCCTTTGTTTGTGTTTGTCTACATCTGTCCTGCTGGCTGTGACTGTTGCTGGGTATGTGAACCCCCCCTGACTGTCATGTGTGAGTCACTTACCTTGTGAGTGTCCCAGTATTGAAGGTGGTGCTGCAGGGTTGCCTATGTTGGATGCACATAGTACACTCCCTACACATGGTTGAGCACAGGTAGTGTAATGTTTGGCATCCCTTTTACTGTATGTGAGAATCAGAAAGAGGTGTTATTCCCTGGGTCCCTCCTGTGTCAGTGTATGTGCTATGCATTGCCTTTTTGCCAAGGCCAGGGCATACTGGACATGCCTCCTTCTGCTTACTGGGGCAGGCTCAGGTTGTTCCTCCTCTGAGTCACTCTGTTCCTGTGCAGGCTTTGGCAATGGTGGGGGGCTGTGTGGCCCTGCCTCGTGATGTTCCTGATGCAGCTGTTTCTGCAGGATCATATCGTGTAGCATGGTACATACGAGGACAATTTGGATACATGTAGCTGGTGAGTACTGCAAGGCTCCACCAGATGTGTCCAGGCACCGGAACCATGATTTGAGCATCCCAAACACACGATCTACTATAATTGTGGTCTGTGTGTGTGCCTCATTATGGTGTTCTTGTTCGGGTGTGTGCATTTCTGATGTGTGTCATCAGTCAAAGCTCCAGTGCATATCCAGCATCCCCCACTAGGTGACCGTCAGTGATGTCCCCATTGGAAAATCTCTGGTACAGCTGCATCAGATGCCAGATGTGGGAATCATGATAGCTTCCAGGGCAGCCAGCACAAACATTCATTATTATGCCCTGGGCATCGCACACAACCTGGTAGTTGATGGAGGGGAAGCCCTTGCGGTTGATGTAGACCCTACCCCGCTCACTGGGTGGTGCTTTGATGCATATGTGCATGCAGTCTATAGCACCCAATAGCTCAGGGTATTCTGCTATTTGGTGGAACAGTTGCATATTACTGGCCAACGCCTCATGGTTGTTGGGGAAATATATGTGCTTACCGACGTGTGCTGAAATGGCATCCATGAACTGGTGGAGTACCCTGGATGCTGATGCTTGTGAGACCCCCATCATATCCCCAGTTGGACTTTGGAAGGTACCTGTTGCTAGTATTCTTAGACCTACACATACATTGGTATCCACTGAGATGGGTTCCCCTCTGTTAGTTCTGTGTGTCAAGCATGGCTGACACAGCTCAATAATTTGCTGTAGGAGGTCCCTGTCCACCCTATAGCACTCCACTATCTCCAGCTCATGTAGCCTCTGGTAGGTTACCCAGGGTCTGTACACTCTTCTCCGTCTCCTCACTGTGGGTTGGTGGACAGCATTCACATCCCCACCACTCTCAGCCTCTTCCACAAGTTGTTGTATGATAGCTATTGCAGTCCCTATAATTTTGCTGTTGTGAGTGTTAAAAGTTCCCCGCTTGTTTACACCGCTAGTGTAGATTATGGGAAAAACCAGAGGGGAAGGTGTTTGCATAGTTTATAGTAGTGTTCTGGGCTGGGCTGGTCTGCTGCCTGTGTAACTGGCTGATTCTGATACATTTCACCTGCCAGCTATGGTAGTTCTCCTTGATTACCTTCCTACTGCTGTTTTCCATTCCCATTGCCTTCCTGTTTAAACCCGGGGGCACACCGCGCAAACAGAGTGCTCAAATGTGCACAGTGCTGCTATTTCCTGGTTTAACTTTTTTTCTTCCTGTAAAACCCGGTGCTCAGCATGCACACCTGCTCAGGCAATGTAAAGAGTGCTAGGCAGATTCAGACACACCCCCTAGCTACGAGCAAACCTGAGCCACAGGGCTCCAATCTGCTTACAGTATGCCTGACACCCCCATGATGTCAGCTAACTCCTAGGCTTGCACTAAGCTATTCCTACTCTTACACTGTTGGGACCTGACTAGCATGCTGGAGAAAACTGGGATTCACTACCATTGTCCTCATTTGCATACGATTGCCTGCTAATGCATAGTTACACTGAGCCTCCCCCCTTAGCAACCACTACTCAATGGCCATGTTGTCTTCTGCCTGTCATTTACTTGCATGGCAGAATAGTGATTTTAGTTAGAATGCTTAATTTAGGTTAATTTTGTTATTTTCCCCTCGATCTCATTTGCGCGCCGCTGCCCTACGCTTAAACAGCCGGGATCAGTAAAAAAAAATAAAAGTTGTTTTTTTAATTTTTTTCACTGTTTGCAATGCCAATGGCCTTATACTTGGCCATTGGCATGCTTCCCAAGTGATATGCAGCCTTTATTTGGAGCTGTCACAGCTAAATTCTGGATTTTGCAGAAATGTACTTGGTTACTAACCGAGTACATTTCTGCAGATTGCACTAGTCCTGCACGGCCGAATGCAAGCTTCCTGGATCGGAAAATCACCTCATTTGCATGGATGTCTCCTGCAAATGGGTTGATTTGCATACAGGGGCTTAGTCTGTGCAGGACTAGTGCAGGAGCGCTCATGCACACCCCTGCAGGCTGTTCCTGGATCGCACAGCAGACATATTGTCTGCTAGAGCTCCTGCACCGATCTTGCACACTGTGCAAGGCATAGAGAATCCAGGGAATATCTGAGTACAGATATGTGATATGAAAAATATACAAGATAGAAAACTGTTTTCTCATTCCTTTTTTATATATTTTGTAATGGGTAAGAGGTAAGGAAAAACAGAATAGGAATATTGCATGACGAAAGTTCTGAAATGGTTGATACAACAGAGAGAAGAAGGGAAGTACAAAGTTGGGACAGCTGGAATGTTATGAGTAAAGGTTGAATGATTTAGCCTGGCTGCATGAGGGAGTGGTTCTGGTGGTATTCTTTTTTTTTTAGTTTAAGAGTAGTTAAAATTTATATATATATACATATATAAATATGTAGATATATATATATATATATATATATATATATATATATATATATATATATATATATATAGATAGATAGATAGATAGATATAGATATAGATATATGAAAGATTCCACACATCTGATCATGGCAGACAGATTTTGTTGTGATTACATGACTGATGAACTACATCAAATTATGCTATAGCTGAGCTGTGGGCCATCAACTGCAGCATAATTCAGGGTATTTTCATTTCTTCAGCAGTTAGTATATATAAGCTCATGTGTGTGACACTGCCCAACATTGGGTCGTGTTTTTTTTTTGGGGGGGGGGGGTCTAAAGGCCTTTGTGTAATAAGAATTATTCTAAAGATATGGGCAGGAGAGATTTGTTACTGCTATTATGCATGATTTCTTCTGTTTTGTTATGCAGGGGTGTTTCTGTGAGTTTACTTTGTGATCTCAAATACAATGATGCTGCTTACATTTGTGATCACTGAGTTCCAGTGTTTCTCCTTTGTGATGCAAGTGATCATTGATGAAATTGTTCAGTGTACTGTGTCTCGATCAATTTCCTTCGCAGCATTCCTTATATAATCTTTTTATCTTATTGTATCTCTCTCTCTCTCTCTCTCTCTCTCTAGATATATATATATATATATATATATATAAATATATATATATATATATATATATACATAGTATGGGTGTGTATACATGTATGCAGATAAATTAATGTTATTTTTTTAAAACTATGAGGAAATACCAAACTTGAAAGTAGTTATTCAAAGAGGAGATTTATTCTTAATAAATCTAATAATAATTTTAACTTATTACAGGTGATTTTGGGCTAATGGATAGTCAGCAGGGGCAAAAGTGTGCATTGCAAAATCCCAAGCTGCAACCCCAAAAATGCTTTAAAATTTGAAGGGTTATTTCCTTGCATCTCTGTCCCTTCTAACACTCTTTTTTATAGTAATTTGTGATGGATATAAAAATCAATAACTATATTTCTTTATTTTTACTGTCTGCCCTTTCCACAACACCTTGTCTTCATCTTCATCCTCTCAAGTGTGTGTCTATCTCTCTCTCTCTCTCTCTGTCTGGGTCCACAGTAACTCAAATGACATGATGACTGTCTGCTGTCATCTGTCAGTAAAATCTAAGCCTTTTATATGACCTCCCATCCCCCAGAGTGCAGATTATTTTTTTGTCAGTTTCTGGTGCATTTCACCTTTAGCATCTTAGGCCGCTATGCACTTTTCCACATTGTCACCCTGCTTTACCGCTTTTCCTGTATTGCAAGCACTCATACTAAGGCAATCATTCAGTATAATTTAACCAGGTAGTATCCTTCTTTATAGCAGTATTTAAAAGCAAAAAAAAAAAAGACTTTTTCAGGGATCTTAGTTATGCAGCTTGCAATACTTCACTTAGCATTTTAGCCAGGCAGCAAGAAAAAGTCAAATTTAGGAATTTCACCTATACATATGGCTTTGAGTTATACAGAAAAGAGCTCACAGTACTACTTGCAAACAGAAACTTTTTTTTTTCATTAGCCATTCTGTGAGTTATTCAGCAAAATAATCTACAGTCAGTGAAACACTCAACAGCCAAAATGTAAGTTTCCACCAAGTCAAACCCCAGGCCATTACCCTAATAACTAAGTTTATTTTTTAGAGATTTTGCATTTCTTCTGTTGCATATGTTGGTGTGTGTGTGAGTGTGTGTGTGTGTGTGTGTGTGTGTGTGTGTGTGTGTGTGTGTGTGTGTGTGTGTATATGTACAGATATACACACACACACATATATATATATATATATATATATATATATATATATATATATATACATACACACACACACACATATATATATATATATATATATATATATATATATATATATAGAGAGAGAGAGAGAGAGCGCATCGGATCGCAATGTAATACCATAGAAATACTAGTCAATACCCAAGATTGCATTTAGCAATGACTGCCCATGTCCAGGAGGGTTAGGGATGTTGTCCCCGGTATGAATTTACAGTACCCCATCCACTTGTCTAGGTTCCTCTTGAACAGTGTCATAGAGGTGCTCTGTTTCACATGAATTGGTAGCCTATTCCAAAGATGTGATAGTCACTGGGAGATAAATCTGTCCCTCCAGCATGTCCTATTTAAGTTGCAGGCCATATTTAGGTCCCTGGAATGGGTAGCAATGGTCCCGTTTGATTTAGGGATATGCAACAAGTTCATTAGGTTTGGGTCTGAGATTGCTCTGTAGGCCAGTCATAAGTCTTCCTTAAAAAGTCCATATAATACAGAGTATAGCGACATCGACTTTAGTTGGTTTGTGTACGGCAAATGCTGGAGTCCCTTGATCTTCTTTGTTAGAAACCTTGGAGGTCTCTCCAATTGTTGTGGGTGCTTTGTGTGGTACATGCCGAACAGGGCATTATACTCAATTATAGGCCAGATTAGAGCCAAGTATGGAGGGGTTATAACATCTTTGGCTCTAGAGGCAGTGCCTTTACTAATTAAGTGTGCAACATAGAAAGCTTTCCTTACTACAGTAGACACATGGTGGTTGAAGTCGAGGTGGCAGTCAACTTGTGATCCCAGGTCCCTTACCACTCCATAGGTACTCAGGGTATTGTCGTTGATTTGATAGTGTGAAGGGACATTGTTTGTGCTGAAACAAATGATGATGCATTTCTTTGCATTCAGTTGGAGACCGTGCCTTAAACACCAGTCACTGGTCTGCATAAGATCCTTCTGGAGTGTACTGACATCATTTAGGTTCAATAATTGCACCTAGTTTGCAGTTGTCTGCAAACTTGGTCAACCATAACCCCTTAGTTTTGACCTGAACTTCTGAGAAGTATATACCAAATAGTAGGGGGCCCAGCACTGACCTCTGTGGCACCCCACTGGTGACAGGACTGCTGGCTGATGTGGAGTCACCCAGTTTGATAGTGTGTGTCTGGTTTGTGAGCCAGTTGGCAACCCATCTTAGAACAAAGGGGTTTACATTAATTTTGCTAAGTTTATTCATAATGCCTGAGTGTAGGATTGTATCGGAAGCCTTTGACAAGTCGAGGTATACTGTGTGCATAGATTTGCCCTCGTCAATGGCCCTGGTCACATTTTCAAAGAAATACACCAGATTTAACAGGCAGGATCTGCCCTTGATGAAGCTGAATTGGGTAGGATCCAGGGTTTGGAGGTCACCTATGTCTTTATTTATGAAGTCCATAATGATATGTTCCATGGCCTTACAGATGAGGCTGGTCAGGCTTATGGGTCTGTAATTCAATGGATCTGTTACTAGGCCACCTTTGTGGAGGGGAACAACTATTGCTGTTCTCCATGCCACAGGAACAAAGCCTGTGGTTTGGCTATGACTGAAAAGGGTACTTAATGGTGATGCTAGGTCATGTTTTAACCTGTTTAGAAGAATGTCTGTGATGCCATTTGGTCCCACAGCATCTGTGTTTTTTTGCCTTGAACAAGGCTTTGATGACTTGCATCTTCAGATATGTAGGATGGGGGGTTTGGAGGAAGGTTAGTGATAAGTTTGGAGGGGATAAGGGAGTGACATTTTTGTCAAACCTATCCACTAGGAGGTTTGCTATCTCTGTGGGGTCAGTGTGTGTCATACTATTGGTTACTTGTTCTGCATGTGCTTGGGTCCTACCTTTTAAGCTACATACATAGTTGTAAAAGGTCTTATAGTTATCCTCTGCTGTGCTTGCTAGGTTTTTCTCAAAGAAGCTATTAGAGGATTTGACAAGTTGTCTTATTTGCCTGTTGAGGCTGAGGAAGGTACTTTTCCATTGTTGGGGCATCACCTTTGTTTTCTTGGACAGCAACTTTTTGCTTTTATTGTAAAGTTTATTGATGCTGGATGTCCTCCATGGCGGCTTATTTTTACTTGGAGCTCTGGCTTTGATTCTTTCTGGTACAGCTGAGTCTATACACTTATGCAAGTGATTGTACAGAGCTTTAGTGTAAGCTTCTCTGTAGTTACCACTTCCAGCTTGGGGTGGGGCTTATAATGCATTTATATCTTTGCCTAGGAAGCTATAGTTTGCCTTGGTGAAGTTTTTTAGTCTGATTTCACCCTTTGTGAGTGCTGGTGTCAGTGCCAGCTCAAAGGTAACTGATATGTGGTCAGATTTATTAATGCAGGTCCGACAGTTGTGGCAGTGCATCTGTTTGATATGCTAGTGAGGATGAGATCTAGTATGTTTGTTCCTCTTGTCAAGGTATGAACAATTTGTTCCAGTGCATTTGAGTTAAAAAAGATAAGGAACTTTTGCACTGATGGAATAGGGCTAGAGTAGGTTTCCCAGTTGATACTGGGATAATTGAAATCCCCCATAACCATAGTCTTCAGTAATATTTGGATTGTCTCCAGTTTGGTGAAGTAGGCTTCTGGAGGGGGATCTATAACTGCTATGATTTGAATGGGGGTCTTACCTACCATAAACTGAACTTGGAGTAACTCCATGGAGTTGTCCAGTCTAACTAGAATGGAGGGGAATTTATGTTTAATATAGATTGAAACACCACCTCCTTTAGTTCTCACACATTCACAAAGCTGTCTGAAGGTGTGAAAGGCATTGTAGCCTTGCAAGACCAGGGTATTATCTGAGGCCTTTAACTAGGTTTCTCTCTCTGCACAGACATCTACATTTTTCAGGGATAGAAGTGCTTCCAGGGTGTGCAGTTTTTGGTTTAAGCTCCTAACATTTAGCAGCATGACCCTTATTTTGTTATGATTGGAAAATTTCACATAGGGAAGTTAGTTTTCGAGACCTTGCCTAAAAAGGCACTGTGAGGGAGGCAAGAGCCTTTGCCAGCAACTGAAAGCCTAGAGATGCCAGGTGCAAATTGTCTCTGTCAAAGCAGCAAGGATTGTCAACCATGGCTTCCCAGGCTGACAACCATGGCTTCCCAGGCTAACAGGAAATGGATCCCCTTTGAATGACACAAAAACAAAGACAATTATTGAAATCGATAATTTTTTGTTTATACTGCGGCATCATTCTAGGTGAGTGTAGTATGCTGCTCAAGGCTAGGGACATACCTGCTTGGGACACATACTCAGAGAGCTCAGTCAAGTCTCTCGAATAGTCCAGTGAGGTACATCTAAGGTCGTTCACTCCAACCTGAACTATGACAGAGTCATAATGGTACTTGTTGCTGATAGACCTGAGTGCATGCATGTTCTGATGAATCCTGGCACCGGACACGCAGCTGACCATGACTTTCACCTTGTCCAACCTGGTGAGTGGGGTATCTGTGTGTCTCACTACTGAGTCTCCAATGACAAAAAAATTTGGTTTTTGAGCACTACGTCTTACGGGCTTGGTAGTTGAGACACTGGTGTTACTATGTGTCATGGTGCTGTGAGAACTGTGTTAGTTGTAGCAGTCTTGTGTTTTGGAGGTCTCTGGTGTTTCAGTAAGATTTTTGAGAGAACCTCTGCATATGTTTATTTTTGAGTTTGATGCACACTGTGTGTATGAGTAGTAGTACTATGTGCATGTGTAGGGGTGGGTGGGTTGACAACCTCTTTTGTGTTACTGTTTGGAGTATTATGAAAGCATGGATTCAAGATTCTTGGCGTAGATACATTTCTCTCACTTTGTAGTAGAGTGAGTTGTTAGTACAGGGTTGTCGGTGTACATGAGGCAATTGCTGCACTGCCTCAAGAGACCAAAGTCAACAAGGTTGGCAGGAGAAACAAAGGTAGTCCAACTGTCCATAATGCTAGGTTGAAGACTGTTATCACTAAGGGCGGCTTTTCAGGTTTGATCAAGGAGGAGCTTAGTGGATGGATATTTCTACCTGGGTTTTTTTTTTTTTTTGCTGGTCGTTTAATAGATTACAGCTCATTAGCAGCATTGCTTTGACCAGGAAAGTACTAAGGATGAGGGCTACACTAATGTGTTATACCTGTATCTAAGGGAAAAACTGTTGAATTTATCTGTCGGCTATGGCACACAATTGCACGGCAGTGGCGTGTGCGACGCACAACCAAGCAGAAACCTGCTCAAATGCAGGGTTTAAATACCAGAAGCTAAAAACTTTAAAAAAAAACTTTAAAAAGGTTCAAGAGGACCACTGAGGATACTTACTCCAAGCCCTAGACCAACTACCCTTCACCAGACAGATTCCAATCAGCACACTCCTCTCACTAGTGTGCAGAAAGACCCCCCCCCCAATCAAAGATGGCCTGGAAAATGTACTCAGAACAAAAAGCCACTACAAACAGATCCAGATGCAGCATACCTGTATCTGGACTTTGCTACAGCTACTACCTATCTTAGTTTCAGTGGGAAACACTAGAGAATGTTTAACACAGCAGAAAGATAGCAGTGAGACACTAAAATGATGTTTAAAACAGCAGAAAATGAGCAAGGAGACTCTTAAGGATGTTTTAAACAGCTAACAAATCAGTTATTTTAACACTGCTTGGCAGGAAAACCTGAATAAGCAGAACAGATTGCTTTGCAACAGTGAAAAGTACTAGCAAAGACTTAACAAACAGGGAAAACAGCAAAAAAAGCCTTGCAAATGGTGAAAACAGCAATAAAACACAATTTAGCAGGCACAGTAAGGCAAACAATTTCAGTACAACAGAGTAGTTTAGTACACAGAATATAAATACAGTGTTAAAGTAGGTGGCAGACAATAAAAAGTGCAGTAAATAGTATAAATAAGCAAAAAAAAAAGCCTCCAGTCATCTGGTATCCCAGCTCAGAGTTTTGCGTTGTAACCCAACTCAGTTCAGTTTGGTATAAACAAGCAGAAACCTGCTCAAACACATAGCTTGAATACCATAAGCCAAAAGCTTGAAAAAAAATTTAAAAGGTTTAAAAGGACCATAGAGGATGCTTACTCCAAGCCCTAGCTTCCGCTTTCTGTTGTGGGAAGATGGCGGGTGTTTCTGCTGCGAGTACTGCAGCTAGTGTTTCTCTTTCTAATGTATTGCCTTCTACTTTAAGTTCTGAATTTGTCTCAGGATCTACATTTTATTTATCTCCTTTATCTTTGTCTCAGGACTCATTTAGGGATTTGGATATTGTTTGTGATTCAGGTATTGCTTTGTTTTGAGACTGGGGAGAGGCTATGGAACTTCAAGATTCTTCAGAATCTTGGGCTTCTGCAGTTACTGCTGTATTAGATGCTCATGTAGGTGTGTCTGCCTCTCCTTCTAACATCATTTTTATCTTTTTTTTAATTTCTTCAAGTCTTTAGGTTTCTAATACTTTGACAGGAATGGATCACATTCCTAAGTCAAAGTATGATTAAAGTTCATGAAACTAGTATTGTTTCAATCTTTGATGTTAGCCAGAAGTGCTCTTTGCAGCACCCGCAATGTGCCCAGTAATGACTCCTTCTGCAATCCGTATGGAGTTACATGTATCTGTAACATATCTAAATATGATTGCAGATTCTTTTTATAAGATCCGTTGCTCCTACTACTACTTGAATTGTCTGGGTATCTTTCTTCCACAGGTGTGTAACAAACGCAGAAGCAGCTTCCTGCTCTTCAAAATACGCATCAGCAAATGCATCCCACATCCAATGTATAATAACACACAGAGATTGAACTGAAACAGACAAAGGCTTTATTAAAATTAAAAAGGATTCAAATTGTTTCTCCCTTTTTTAATTTCTCCAAGTATTTTTGGTTTCTAATACCATGATGGGAATGGACCCCATTCCTAAGTCAAAGTGTAATTAAAGTTCATGAAATTAGTATTGTTTCAATCTTTGATGTCAGCCAGAAGTGCTCTTCGCAGCACCCGCAATGTGCTCAGTAATGACTCCTTCTGCAATTCATATGGAGTTACATGTACTGGTGACATATATAACTAAGATTGTAAATTCTTTTTATAAGGCCTATTGCTTCTACTCTGTTGGAACTGTCTAAGTATCTTTCTTCCACATTGCTCTCATTATTGCCTGCAAGTCCTGATATTTTATGACTTTGTGTCTTTCTGTACACAAGACACTATAGTCAATGGGTGTGGCAATTTCAATGATCAATGCTACTTTTGTCTTCTTTTCGTGGACCACTATATTTGGTTTTCTAGCATGTAACTTTTGAACTGTTGGTAATGGGTGATCCCATGTGATGTAAACTTCATCATTTTCTATAATGCTTTGTGGCTCATGTTTCCAGTGTTTTTTAGTCACTTCAGTACCATAATGTTTGCACAATCCCCAGTGCAACAGTCTTGCTAAATTATTATGCCTTTCAGTATACAGGATTTCTGTCATTAGTATGTCACAACCAGCAATGAGGTGTGCAACTGTTTCCAATTCTGTTTTACAAAATCTACATTTGTCTGTTTCTCCCACATGTTCAAACCAATCTGTGTGTAGCCCATTACAATATTAACCTTTCATCTCTTGGTTTGAATTCACCTTTCCTTAACTATTCCTGCATTCGATCCTGAGCAACATAACGTTCTTCCAGAAGTTTTCTATACTTGCCACTGTATTATGTATTTTCTTTTTTGGCACATTCAGTTGGCTTCCTTATTTTTATCTACTTCTGGTTTGATTTCCATTCTTGCTTGACACTGATATGCTTCTGTTAGACTAAGCAGAGAAGTCATCTTAAGATTTATTCTTCTCATGTTTCAAAACTTTCACTACATTTGGATCTTGTGAGGTCAGCAGATATGTCTGCACTCCCACGATTGCAGATCTATACATGTAATAAGTTCCAAGGAGGCCCATATCTCCTTTGGATTTGGGTATATATAATCTTGGCATACACTGATTTTTATAAATCATTTGGTGAGCATGAAGCATCCTTCTTATTTTCCTGTCTAATCTATCCAACACATTTTGGGGCCAGTCAATCACTCCAAAACTGTAAGTTAGGACAGGAAGAGCAAATTGGTTTACAGCTTGAATTTTGTTCCTAGATGTCAACGTTGTCTTTAGGATTCATTTAAGTCTTCTAAAGTATTCCTTACTAAGTTTTATTTGCATTTATTCATGCCTTATTGTTGATCCTTCATTAATTCGCAAATATTTATACACTCCCTCTTGCTCAAGTTCTTTTATATCACATTCTTGTCCTAAACTGAAGTTTTCTTGGTTCTGCAGTTTTTCTGCTTTAAAGGTTGCCTTTGCACATTTATCAAGACCAAATGACATTCTTATATCATCTGAAAAGGATTTGACAACTTGCAGTTGTGCTTTCAGTTCTTCATCTGATGAGCTGTACAGTTTTAAATCATCAACAAACAGAAAATGAGAAGTCTTTATACTTTGTTGTTTTCTAGGAGCCAAATTATAGCCATTGCCTGAGCTGTTAAATAGACAGCTTAATGGGTTAAGGATAAGGCAGAATAGCAGCAGTGACAGTCACCTTGGAATATCCCCCTTTGAATTTTTATCCCTGGAATAATAATTTGTCCTTTATCATGCCTTAATTGCAAAGTGGTCTACCACTGTTTCATAGTCACTGTAATGTAGTCAATGAGAGTAGGGTCTATCTGATACATCTTTAAGCACTCTTTTTATCCATGAATGTGGGATACTATCAAATGCTTTTTTGTAGTCAATCTATGCCATCCTTAGAGTCTTCCCCTTTTTACAGTTCTCCACTATCACTTTATTTAACAAAAAATGATCCTTTGTTCCATATGACTTTCTTTTATTGCCCTTGTTTCTACTGCCATAATTGAGTTTTATTCTAAATGACTATAAACTCTGTTGGCACCAATTCCAGTGTATAGTTTATAGGTCATCGGAAGGCAAGTTATTGGCCTATAATTTTTAGGGTAGCTTGCAGGTTCACTCTTAAGTGTGTTGTTTTTCCTGTTGTTAACCAGGCTGGTATCTGTCTGGGGTGTGTATATAAATTGTTCTTACTCATGGCTAAATCTTTGTGCAAAAATGTTAATACTTTTAACCAAAAGTTAGGTACTGCATCTGGGCCTGGGATTTTCCAATTAGAGGCCTCTCTTAACTTTGTTTCAATCTCTCTGGCTGTTGCTTCATCCCACTTCATATCCTGTAGTTTTAAACTTCTTATTCTTTCTTTTACTTCTTCTATCCATTCAACATCTTTGTTATGTTCCACAGTATCTTCATTAATACTTCTCCAAAATGTATCTATTTCTTCTTCTTTTTTTTTTTTAATTTTTTTTTGGGTGGGGTCTTTCTATTCCTTTTACATTGTTTCCCAATTCTCTATAAACCTTTTTTGCATCATCAGTAAATTGCTTATTTTGTACTTTTCCTTTACATTTATCTGGGTATATTCTAAGTTTTTACATCTGTCGTGAAATATTTAGTTTGTTATTTGTGATAGTGCATGATAGATCCTGATCTGTTCTAATACTGTGCATTGCTTTTATCATGTCTTAGTATTTTTGTTGATCTGTTCTGTCTTCTATACTCTTCTAACAGTGACACTTCTTGTCTTAATTGCTTTATAGTTGTCTCTGTTTGATGCTTCCATGATGGTATTTGATTTCTCCCCTTCCTTTCTGTCACTACCCTGTGTTCTTGTGGTAGAACTTTAAAAGTTATTAATTTAGCTACACAGTAATATATCCTGCTTACTTCTGTTATATTACATGAATCTCTATGGACAGTCCTAACTCCTGTGTTCATTTGCTTTATCAAACTTCTGACTTTTTGGGTTTTATTGACCTTCTGCAGTCTATTTCTTTCATTGATCTTAATATGTCTATCTCTATTAAATCATGCAACTCTTCTCTTACCTCATTTCCTTCTAAGTTGAGGGCACATTTTTTGTTTTCCATTTCCTGTGAGCATTCTATAGAAAGTTCTATAGGATCTTCCTGTGGCACATTCTCTTCAATTCCATCCTGTGCCATCCATTGCTATGCCATATGGGAACTCACTGGCCTATCTCTCCTCAACATCGACTGCATCATAGTTTCCACAGTGTCTTGTTCCTTCCCTTGCTGTCCAGCTTCAAGTGAATATAATTTATACGGGTTTCCTGTGGAAAGCTCCAAAATATTTTCATATGGCACCTGACCAATTGCTTCCTGTTCCACTGATTTCCCCTTAATTTGGATGTCCATTGCTCTATCCTGTTGTGATGCTTTCTGAACTAGAAATTCTACAGTGAATCCCTCACTTTGCAGGTACTCCATAACCTCATTTTCTAATTCTTTAGCGTCTCCATTACTAATCTCCTTTTCTACTTTCCATCTTTGTCTTGTTATTTTTGTATTATAAAGTTTTCCATGTTCAGATTCCTTTGTCTGTATTTTTCTTCAAATATCTTTGGTGCTGCTCTTTTTGTATTGATTAGTTTTGCTTTCTCCTTTGCATAGATATTACACCATGTTAAATCTCTTTTTCTTTCCCATGTCCATATTTCTTCTTCAGATGTCTCCTGATCTTCCTGTTTCTCCTTACTTTGGGGATTCATTCCATCATGCTATGATGTAACCTGTGTTAGATCTTCTGCATCAAATCATTCACTTTGCAGGCACTCCATAACTTCAACTTCTATTTTTTTTAACTTCTACTTTACTGATATTTTTTTCTACATTCCGTCTTTGTGATTTTTTTTTTTATTGTGAAATTTTCCATATCTGGATGCCTTTGCCTGTATTTCTCTTCTTATATCTTTGGGGCTGCCTTCCTTATATTGATTCATTTAGCTTTCACCTTTGCATAAATATCGCACTATATCAAATCTCTCTTTCTTTCCCATGTCCATATTTCTTTTTTCTAATTTTCAAAAAACTCTAGGTTTTGTTGTTTATATTTTCACACTTCCTCAAATGCTTCTTTTTCCAAACAGATCAAAGTTTCTTGGTCTATATACTGTTTTCAGAAATATGTTGTATTAATGAACACACATTTTTATTTGCAGCTTCTGACAGTTTTTCTTGTGGGAGTATTTTTCTTTCCTCTAACTCTCTTTATGTATATCTTATGTCTGGAAATTCTGGGCTTTTTGCATAATAGTCAACATTCATCATTTCTTTCTTATCCTCAATAGTCCACTCTATCATCTTTATAGCTCTTCTTTGGCCTATCAGTTTTTGTGATTTTTGTGGAGTGCTACTTCCTTGTATAACAGGGGGACCATCCTCCCCCTGGGCCTGGCCTAGCCCCATTGTAGAAATGTTTCTGTATTTTGAGGATTCTACACTGTCATTTTTTTCCATTTTTTTTTATCCTGGGTCGTGTACACTCAGCTATCTTTTTTACATTTTTTACCTACTTCTTTCCATGATATATGCTATATAAATACAGTCTATATATCAGTGTCATCTTGGTGAGATTTTGTGAAAACCAGGATCCACCTCATGAAGGTACTTACCAAGACTTGAGGATGAATTCAGTTTCAGCAGTACTACTCACCTTTGCTTGCTGACTTATCTTCTCACCATTCGGACCCCTTATGACTTTCCTCTCTGGATTCTGCTGTTGTTTCTCAGGTTAAGTCTTTTGCTGCTGCTGCAGCTAGTACTGCTGTTTCTTCTGATGCTACAGTGTCTGGGTCTGCTGCTTTACAAAGGACAAAGGATTGTTTCTAAGCCTTTAAAGAGATTAAAATCTGTTTGTGGACAGTCTTTAACTAGCAAATTTATTTGGCATTCTTTATAAAAGCCTTTGTCTGTTTCAGTTCAGTCTCTGTCTGCTATTATTCATTGGGTGTGGAATGTATTTGCTGATGTGTACTTTGAAGAGCAGAAAACTACTTCTGCTTTTGTTATACACTTTGCAGCCAATAAGCATAAAACACCCTGGTCTAATTATGTTCTTTCTGAGGTAGATGTGCAATACAAGCATAAAATTACTTTTTTTTTGTCCTATGTTACTGAGGCACAGGTTAGAGAATATTTGTTTTCTAAGTGTGCTCAAGTGTATTCTGTGAAGAAGTCTTTTAATTCAGATGCATCTAGTGTGTGGGATGGCATGTGGGAGGCCTTTGCAACCCTGCATGTACAGGACTCAGGTATTTTACATCTGCCTGGTGTGTGTATCTTGTGTGTATCTTGTCTGGACATCAGGGAATTGTGCGCTATGCAAGTCAGCCTAAATCTTGTTTTTAATGTGGCATGTTTTCCTATTTAGTTTCAGCCTGCCCTACTAAATGGTGCACTCAATGTGGTTCTGTGGAGCATTTTGCAAAGGCTTGTCCCTTGTGGTGTTGTCAGTGTGTGAATGTGCTCACTCCAAGGGTGTGTGTCCTGTTCAGCATCCCATCATTACTGCAGCTGGTGTTTATGCTGAAGAGCCACCTGTTATGCTTTCTTCTGCTGCTTCTGTTGTTGTTTCCACTGCTTCTTCTATGGTTGATTCTTCTGTATCTTTTACTTCTCCAGTCTTGGTAACTGTGCCTGATGTTTTTATGGCTGAGGCAGTTTTTGGTTCTCAGACCCCTGCTTCTGTGAGTGAGGTTCCTGTTCCCTCCCTCCCTCTGTTCCTCCTACTCCTACAGTTTTTGTTCCTTCCTTGGTTGATATTTCCCAGGAGATGCTGGATCAGTCTGGTGCTCTTTCTGGTCCTAAGGATACTGTCAGTTATGAATCTGATTTTCATACTGATTTTGAAGGTTATTGGCAGTAGACTTCGGCTTCTAGGCACCTGCAGCTTAGGACTAAGTGTCAAAGGCAGGCAGTGGAAGCTGCTACTTGACCTGTTGCTGATGGCTAACTTATCTCTTATTTTTTGGCAAATTGTCCTCTACTCAATGTCTTCAGTGGGAAGTCTTGTGGGGTGATGGGGTTTTCTGGTCTTTAGGGGCTGATTGTTGTTCTGGGATTTCTGTGTTGTATCATCAGTCTGTGGTGGTTGTCAGGGATGTTATTCATTTCCTGCCATGTAGGGCTTTGGTGGTGGACTTCTTGTGTATGTATTCTTTTGTATGATTGGTTGTCATTTATGCTTTTATTTCTGTTTCAAATCACCATGCCTTATTTCAGCTTTTGCAGCCTTATGTTTTGATTATCCTATTCTATTTTGTGGTGACTTTATTTGTTATCTAGCAGGTGCTTCTTGGGTTAGGCATGATGCAAGTTTTCATGGTTGCAGTGATCTCTTGCATTTAGCATGCCTTTCTATCAGTGGACCTGCTACTTTCACTTATTATCATGGTACGGGGATTGATTATTGTGTTTTTCTCCTGCTTTTTATATTTCTGCTTCCTCTTTTACCCTTGTTTCTTTCACAAATCATCATGCATTGTCTTATTCCTTTGGTGTCTCTCCTTCTTTGCATAGAAGAAGAGGCTTTCCACTCTTTATTGCTTCTTGGAACTATATTTCTGCTTGGCATGTGGTTGTTATAGAGTTGTGGAATGACCATCCTACTTTGCTTGATTGTTTCCTTCTGTTTCTTCCAGGTGGTTGGCCTTTAAAGAGAAGTTTACTTCTCATTATTCATGGTTTGTCCAGTCCTGTTATATTAAGTTAAAGAGCACTACTGCCACGGCTTATCAGGATTTTCAGTCTGCTGTGCATCACATGCCTCATTGTGCTTTACAACACATGTGCTCCCTTCATGCCCATAATTTTGCTAGACTTAAGGTTGTCTTGTGGAATTTGGCCCATTCTTTTAAGGGTAGGAGCGTGGAGTTTCTTCCTTATGTTGGGAAGTGCATCATGAAGCGTGAGTCCTTTATTGATTGTTTACTGGACTCTTCTGGTACTGAAGTTACTACATAGGATGGTATTTTAAGTGTTGTCCATTCTTTGTCCTCTTTGTATGGAGGAAAGCCTTTTTCTGATGTTTGTGCTCCCCCTGCCATGCCTGTAGTTTTTAGGCCTGCTTTGGATGTGCCTATTTATTTGCATGAGGTTCATCAGGCTATTGCTTGTTTCAAGGTTGACTTGGCTCCTGGATGAGATGGTGTCCTTATTGTTTTTACCATTCTCTTTCTGATGTTTAGTTGTCTTTGTTGGTTCAGCTGTTTAATGAACGGTTATCTTTTGGCTTTCCCCTCCTGATTTTTTATGTATTGCCCTTAAATTTCTTTGGAAGAAGGGTGACTGTAGGATCTTGTCCAAATGGCGGCCAATATCTCTTTGTAAAAGTTTACAAAACAACTTTTAATCAGTATTACAACTTTGGCTTCACCTTGAAATGCATCATCTTTTGGATCCTGGGGTTTTTGGGATGTCTGGGTGGTCTATGCAGGATCTTTTGCTTTTGTTGAAGTCTATTACTTCTTATGTTGAGTCATCTCATTCTGCTTTAAGGTTGTCTTATGACTTAACTAAAGCCTTCGATAATGTCAGTCATTCTGCCCTGCTGAACATTTTGAAGTCTTTTGGTTTTGGACCTTTGTTTGGAAACTGTATCTCTTCCATTCATTCTGTTTCTGTTCTAGTTCCTGTTATTAATAGTTGGAGTGTAATGAGGTAGAGATGAAGACTGGTGTTCGGCAAGGCTGTTCTTTGAGCAGTTATTTGTTTATGTTGGTGGTGGGTGCTGTTTTTTATAAGGTCGGGGCCCATTTTTCATTTTCTCCTTTTGCTTTTTCTTGTTCTGTGGTTTTGGTCCTTTCATTTTTGTCTTATGTGGATGATGTAATGGTAGTAGCAGAGTCCTCTTCTGTTCTTTTGGATATCATGACTTATTTGTCCTTTGTTTTTTCATTGGTAGGTCTTTCCCTGAATCTTGCTAAGTATTTTGCTTTTGGTTCAGTTTCTCCTGTTGGTGATGTTTCTTTTACTGTTACTGGTCTTTCCATTTTGGGTGTGCCTTTTGGTACTTCTGATGTTACTCAGTCATGTGAGGGTCTTCTTACTACTGCTTTTCATTGCTTGGTATTTTGGCGGTCATTTTCTTTGTCCTTTCTTAAGAAAGTTTATCTGTTGAATGGTGCCTTTTTGGGTATTTGAGTTATGTTTTTTCTGTGTAATGATTTCCATAGTCATGGCCTTCTAGGCTATTGTCTGAGGTTTTTCACTTCTTCTGGGGGACTATCTTGAATCCAGTTTGCAGGGGGATTTTGTATTCTCCCTCTGCTTCTGGTGGTGTTGGTCTTTCACATCCTGCCCTTTTTTTGTTCACTTTGTTTTTTTTCCTATTTTACATTTGCAGGCTGCAGATGTTTCTTTATTGGGTCGCTTACTCCCAGCTTTGTCATGTCATATTTGGAAAACTTGCTTGGCTGGTGAGCGTTTATGGAGGGTCCCTTCTAGGGAGTTGAAGAAAGTCCAGTCCTTACTGCTGAGTTGACGTTTCACTTTGTTTTCTCTTCCTTCTTCAAGGCAGTAGTGATATACTTGTCTTTTGTCTAAGTTTTATGCTATTAATGACTATCATGGTTATTCCTCTGGGAGGTTATTAGGATTTAGTCAGCATAGAAAGATCTATGCCTTTTTTCCCCCATTGGCATGATTTTTTATGGCACTGATCTCTTGACAAGCTACCTGTGAAGTCCACTTTGGCTTATTGGCTAATAGAGATGCGCCTTTGTACACACATGGAGTGTGGAGCTTTAGAGTCCTCTGAACATGTTTTCCTTCATTGTCCTAGGGTCACTGTTTTTTGGCAGGAGATTCAGTACCTTTATTCAGTTCCCCATTTGTTTCCTCTGACTGCTGATAAGTGTTAGTATGGGGATTATGTTTGTCAGTGGATCACTGATACTGCTTGTGCAGATTTCTTTCTAGTTTCTGGCTTACATTTGTTTTGGTCTGCACGTTGTGTGGAAGTCCTTCCTACAAATGTTGTTCTCCTCCCAAATTTGCTTCAGCAATGTAGTTTGTGGTTATGGCAGAAAGGATGGGGAGATTGAACCTTTGAAGTCCACTTTGGTTTGTCGCCCGATGGAGGTGTGTCTATGTCCACACAGGGGTGTGGCACTCTGGAGTTTTCTGCACCTGTCCTCTTACATTTTCCCAGGGTTACTGGTTTCTAGCAGGTGATTCAGTGCACTTATTTAGTCCCCTATTTGTTTTCTCTGTCTTGACAGGTGTATGTATGGGACTTATGGTTGTCTGTAGACCCCTTCTTATGCTTATACAGGTTTTTTCTAATTTCTGCCTTACATTTGTTTTATTCTGCACGTTGTATGGCAGTCTTTTCTTCAAAGTTTGATCTCCTGAATTTGATTCAGCAGTTACATTTGTGGTTATGGCTGCAAGGCTGAAGAGATTCATTCAGTTTATTTCTTTCCTTTTTACTAACTGTTGCAACACAGGAGATTTCTTTTGTTTGTTTTTGAGTTTTTGTTGCACTGGTAACATTGTTTTTATCAGCACTTTTTATTTAGGTGTTTTCTCCTGTTTGCCTTTTTGGAGTGTATCAGCTCACTTTTGTACTCCTTTGCATTTTGTTCTTCTTCAGTTTTTTTCCTTCCAAGTGACCCAATGTTTCTGTTTCTGCATTTATGCATGTTTTTTTTGCATTTAATGTAGTTTTTTTTTTTATGATGTTCTTTTTCTTTGCTATCTTTTTTGTGAGCCTCAGTAAGTTATTGGTCTTTGTTAGGTTTTTTAGTCCGGAATTGTTGTTTTTTTCATCTCTCTCTTTTATGCGTTCTTGTTTATTTTTTGTGGTTAGGTTTATGGACAGTTTTTTCCTTTCTTTTTCAGCTTTGCAGGATTACATGGTCTTGTTGTTTCTTTCCCTTGGTCCTTTGTATTTGGAATATGGATGGTGTATTTTTTAGGGTTTTAATCCTGCAGTGCTGTAGTCTTTTTGTATTTGCTTTGTTGTGTCTTTTTACTTGTCTGGTATGACTCCAAGCCCTAGACCAACCACCCTTCACCAGACAGGTTCCAATCAGCACACTCCTCTGACTAGAGTGCAGAAAGGTCCCTTCCATTTCAAGATGGCCTAGAAAATGTGCTCAGAACAATCAACCACTACAAACAGATCTTAGGGTATCATACACTGTATCCTAGAGGAATGAATTTAGAGGGTGGGCTTATAGTATAAAATATAGTAGTGATGAAATATTTTGAGTCATATTAATGACATTTGAATGTATTTATATGTACTTAAATGCTTCATGCATTTATTTATTCATTGTTATGCACAATTTAATATTTAGTGAAGTTAATGTTATATAATGTGTTAAATAATTTATGAATTTCAGATGAATGAATATGCACAATTTTGTATTGTCTTTCATACAGTTCAGTAATTTATAGAAGCATGCAATATAGCATGTATTGCTTTATATAAAATGTTTTGCTGATTATATTTAAGGGTATTTGAAGTGTAAGTATTAACAGGGTTAATGACATAATGAAATAATTATTTAATAGATTAATTGATGAGCATATAAAAAGAGGATGTGTTTATATGGTTATTTGTTCCACTGAAGGCGATTTGCCGAGGTACCAGGACGGATGCATTAAATGGATTAAAAGGACTTTCTCTTTCATCTCACCATTTGATTGCTTCCTTATTTGATGTTTTTTGACTACAAACAGACCCAGATGCAGCAATCCTGTATCTGGACTATGCTACAGCTATTAGCTACCTTAGTTTCAATGGGAAACCCTATAGAATGTTTAACACAGCAGAAAGACTGCAATGAGACACTAAGCAGAAAATCAGCAAGTAGACTCTAAAAATGTTTTAAACAGCTAAAAAATCAATTATTTTAACACTGCTTGGCAGGAAAACCAGAACACTCAGAACAGATTGCTTTGCAACAGTGAAAAGTATCAGCAAATACTTAACAAACAGTGACACAGCAGAAAAGAGCTTTGTAAACAGTGAAAACAGCAATAAAACATGATTTAAGTGCTACAGTAAGGCAGGCAATTGCAATACAACAATGTAGTTTAGTACACAGTATAGAACTACAGTATTAAAGTAGGTGGCGGGCAATTAAAAGTGCAGTGAATAGTATAAATAAGAAAAAGAAGGAAAATTATGTTTTTTGGGAAGCCTCTAGTCATCTGGTATCTCAGCACAGAGTTGTGGCTGGTTGCCCACCTCAGTTCAGCTTGTTACAAACAAGCAGAAACATGATCAGAAGCAGCTCCTAATTACCAGATGCTAAACATTTGAAAAAAGCTTTAAAGGTTCAAAAGACCAATGAGGAGGCTTACTCCAAGCCCTAGACCAACCACCCTTCACCAGACAGATTCCAATCAGCAAACTCTTCTGAAAAGAGTGCAGAAAGGCCACTTCCAATCCAAGATGGCCTGAGAATGTGCTCAGAACAAATAGCCTCTACAAACAGACACATATGCTGCAAACCTGTATCTGGACTATGCTATAGCTACTATGTGCCCTAGTTTAGGTGGGAAACACTAGAGAATGTTTAAAACAGCAGAAAGATAGCAATGAGACACTAAAAATACACTTAGAACAGCAGAAAATCAGCAAGAAGACTCTAAAAAATGTTTAAACAGCTAACAAATCAGTTATTTTAACACTGCTTGGTAGGAAAACCAGAACAAGCAGAACAGGTAGTACAGTACACAATATATAAATGCTAACTATGCACTACTTTGCCTAAGTGATCCTCCCTACTTAATTTCATAACTGTTACATTTCTCCACATATATAAGTTCAAGCATATATTTGTCTATATTCAAGTGTTTAAAGTCTTGTTCTATTTGATACTATGTATATATTTTTACTTTTACATTTCTATCCTGTAAATGTGTTAACACTCATTTTTTTGTCTATAATTTCTATTGTTTGATGTGATAATTTTGTTTGTAAGTTTAGGTTGGAGCTTTTCTCCCCTGGCCACTGCTGAAAATGGGCACTGTCCAAGTTGGACCATTCGGGTAAACAAATGTAAAATAAATAAATACATAAATAAAGTGGGCAGCAGGCAATAAAAATGCAGTGAATAGTATAAATAAGTGTATGTATATATAACATGTTCCAAACAACAAAACCCAAAATGGTTTAGATGCTGTTTAATTGAAAAAAAAAAAGATTGAAAGACTGACTCCTGATCCATCCTGAAAGAACCTGCACTTTTCTGTGATTGCACATAATGGACAGTGCCAAAATAAATTAGTAAATAAATTAGCAAAAGCTCCCACAACCACAACACCATCTCCCATGCAAGGTTATGTTTAGCACACTTACTAAGATGGGATAGTTTAATAATCTATGTTGGTTAACTCTAACCCTGCCCCAGTCCCTAAAACTAACCTTGCTCATTACCTAAAAAACAAAATATACTTCTGGCAACACTGCCACGATTCAGACAAATTTGAATTAGAATTTGGTGGAGTTATGGTTTGTAGATTGGAAAAAGAACATTTCTTCCCTTTTTTGATGTACTGGGTTTTCCTTATTTGTATTGTCAGTATTGTGAATGGTAGACATATTATGTTCAATATTTGGCTCACATATTAAATAACAGAAACACAATTCATAATATCATCATATATGAATACATATGTGTGTGTGTGTGTGTGTGTGTGTGTGTGTGTGTGTGTGTGTGTGTGTGTGTTTATGGGTCTATTTTCATTCATTAAATTTACAATTCACTGAGCTGCAAATAACTGACACCACTCAGCCAAAACCTCATTATTATGAAAGTGCACTATGCTGAATTACAAATCCCCAAAACAACAATCAATTCAAATATAAAAAAAAAAAAAAAAAGAAAACAGACACATTCTCCAAAGGGGGCAAGCCCCCCCTGCACCCTATACCCCCTGATTAAATATATATATATATATATATATATATATATATATATATATATATATATATATATCAACTCTGAGATCATACTACAGTGAGAGCAAGGATAGATTTCCCTCTTATTACTGTAGTGCGATCTCTGTTTGAAAGCTACCAGTGGTGTAAAAATAACATCATATGCTGAAGACTGCTGACACTACCGTCACTTCTGTCAAGCCTCAGAACTGGTATGGTGTACGAGAAGTTACATAAACAGTGTACACTTGTACTTCTCGCACTACCAGCAACACAGGTACAATGTTGAGTAAATGGAGTTCGGCATAGCCCACTTTCGTAATAATGAGGTTTCAGCTGAGTGGTGTCGGTTATTTGCAGTTCAGTGAATTGTAAATTTGATGAATGAACGTAGACCCTTGTGTATGTATATATCTATATGTATATATATATATATATATATATGTGTGTGTGTGTGTGTGTGTGTATATATATATATATATATGTGTGTGTGTGTATATATATATATATATATATATATATATATATATATATATATATATATATAGATATATACGCACACACACATATATCGGTCTACTTCACTTGACCTAAAACGCATTTGAGTGACACCCATTTGACCTAAATTTCATTTGTCTGACAACTCATTTGACTGACTCCCATTTTGCCAACAGCTTACAATGCTGAATTTCAATATACTAAATCTTAAACCATAGACAAGCACACTTAGAACACCAATAACTAACCTTTTCCAGAACTTAAAAACTACTTACTTACCCTCTTAACAGAAACGGGACAATGTACAACCAAACTAGATGGAGGACTATGTCCCCCCCCGAATTATATATATACTAACTCCAGGATCACATGACAGTGGGGAAAAGGGCCTATACCTTTAACTTGCCTTACAGTACTCTAAACGCTACCACTACTGCTGCGAACTCCCAAAACATTCAACAAATTACTTTAGATACATCCCATAAAAATGTAAAGAGACAAACTCACATTTAGAAATACTAAAACACTACTTTCTACATGACTATCAGAATTCTAACAATCGGCACTGTAAGTTACAGTAATTCTTTTTATCATAAGCAAGTCACAGGTTAAGGAAAATCCACAAGTCTGTATCTTAAATGTTGGTGAAACAGGAGTCAGTCAAATGAGTTGTCAGTCAAATGAAACTTAGGTCAATTGGGTGTTGGTCAAATGAGTTTTAGGTCAAGTGAAATAGATCCATTTATACATACAGATAGATTTTATATATATATATATATATATATATATATATATATATATATATATACATATACACTCACACACATATAAAATTATGAAAAATGGTGCATGAAAATGCTTGCAGAAATTGTGAATGCTGACTCGACCTTCACTGCATCAGTATCCAAAGCTGATAGTTTACTTCAGCACTAGTACTTCAAGCCTGATCAGCCGTTTTATCATTACAAATACTCTGGTCAAAATTTCCAGAGATAAGCCAGAAATGTTTCATCATTGTGACCAGAGAACTGCTAAGTGCATCTAATAAATGACATTTTAGGTTCTTAATGTTATGCATGTCAGAGAATCTCCGAGAGAGCTACAAAGCAACACCAACTTGCAAAGGAGTATATGACCAATTCTTTTTGCATGCTGCCTTTGTTACATGTAGATATGCATGCTCCATGAACTAGAAGGCCATATTTTGTTATAAGCTACCCTTATTTCAAATACTGGACACCTCGGAACTAGCACCATTACTGAACAGATAGCCAGTTTCTTTTTTTTTTGCTTTTTTAATCTATGAAAGTTTGCACTCAGAGTTACAGAAGTCAGTGAAGTACCTACATTAAAGCCACAGTATGACACAAAGACCTTAGGAATGTATGGCAAAAACATTATCTATTGTTTATATTTATCTGAATATATATCTGTGTATTACAAGATTCTGCAAGAATACAAATGAGATGACATTTTGTGAGACTACTAACAAGTGTCATAACATTTGGTGAGTCTTTCAGTTTTGGTACTGTTGTGGAAAATGTTCATGCTGGTGTCTTCAAATACCTGAAATCCCTGGAGATGGGAACAGAATGGAGGGAGCTTATTTTGAAAGATACCACAGTAGTTTTTGTCTGATATGCTGTCAATACAATATACTCTATAAGTAAGAAGCAAAATGGCAGTCAAAGAATTCATTAAAATAGCAGTCAGAGAATTCATTAAGTGAGTAAACAGGTGGTGCCATGAGTAATGTTACTCTGAAGAAATACGTAGGAGGAGGACATATCCACTGGACTTCTTGAGTCTTAGTCTAATAGGGAAGGACCTTCTTGAAGCTGGAATAGAGAAATAGATGAGAATAATAGTACTTTTATTCTAATTTACAGTGTATTGACATAATTTCTGAAAACAGATGGATCAGAAGGGGTATCAGTTAATGAATGAATGAATTGACCAATAAACCAGTATTTAACAAAGGACTTAAACCTAACTACTATACACACTGGAGAAGGACTACAATAAAACAAATATAATAAACCATATATACTGAATCAACATATAGTCCAGAGCTTTTAGCAATTAAACATATACTTTAGAATAACTGTAGATTATATCATAGCATACTAAGCATAAATCAATACATTTGTACTGTAAAAACAATCAGATTATTAATTTAAAAATAAAAATTTCTGCAGAGGAGAAGACTGAATAAGGGAAGAAATTATCAGCTGAAACCAATACCTTGCAATTATGGATACCTAATTAATAAAGTCATCCCCCTTCACTCTGCATTGCTGTACAGAGATGTAAATAATGCAGTCATAATAGAAGGATGGGTAGAAATTAGATCTACCGTGTGGTCAATTTTCAACACAGTTCTTACAGAGGGGGCAGAGGGATCAGACATGGTGGTGGTAGAGTGACAATATGTATTCTGGATGGAATAGAAGTCAATGTAGAGGAAGCTGAAGGAAAGGGGATGAAGATGCATTTTGGCCTTGACTGTGTAGGGGAGGCAGATGGCAGTATTCAGAAAAGAAGGACATGCTAACAAACAAGAAGAGAACAAGACTCAAGTGGGTCATTAACCCCAAGCAGTACACTATACAGATCTAGCTTGTGGAGTTCGAAGGTGAAAGGAAACAGTAGAAATTATGATGGGCTCTGGTTTCATGCAGAGGTTCCCGACATGGAAGAAGAATGTATTTCCTTGGCATAGATCTAATTAATCTAGAGGAGGTGATACCAGCTGCAATATGATAGTCTTGAGATGGACAGCACTGATAGTGCCAGTGAAGTCCATCCTTGGACAAGTACTGTCCAGGAACAGAGATCTTGGATTACTGAAATGTAAACTTCAATCAGGTAGTAGATACTGCTGTAAATAAAATAGAAAGGCACAGACAAATGAAAGCAACTTGTGATGACATGGGTGACTGCACATTAATGAAGGAGTAAGAGGGAATGCATTAAGAAAACCATGTAAGGTAATGCACATGTATGTCAGGATAAGAAGTAAAAGTGGGAAGAGGTGATGAGCTGCTTTGCTATAATTAATGGAAATACGTTAGCAGGTTTTTACTACTATAAGATAAGAAAAACATAAATAAAGATGCTCCAGTAGGGCATATGCTTGCCAGACAGTTAAGAATGCCACAGAGGGTATAGCTATATGGATAGAGTATGGTCAAAATAAATGCTTTCATTTACACTGGAAATGGCAGGAGAAAGCAACATGAGTTTAACTTTTTAACCTTTGTATTTCCAAAGGAGCAACATATCAGAATACCTACTTGGGAAGCAGGAGCTGTCATGGAAAAGGACTAATAGACACATGAAAGTGTGAGTGAGAAATGAAAAAGTTTAGAAGAAACTTAAGAGCCTTAAAGGAACTTAGGCACAAAGTGTAAAGTTACCTGTTACAACATAAGAATTTCACAGTGGCGTTTGTTGACTCTTACAACAGGCATAATCTCTGCTTAGTAATTGGTGTTGGGCCAAAAGTCTGGAGGTTGGAGACAATACTTCTGCTGCATAAGGGTGGATGTAGAAAGGCCCAGGGTACTTTTATGTTGATAATTTCACTTTAGCTTTGAGAAAAGCTAAGAATCTTTGTGGTAGATAGACCCTTTGAATGCCATTTTTTGTTTAATACTACTCAGAGTGGTTACAACAGAAGATATTTTTGTAAGGTTTTTCCATCACCCTCTACCATTTGTTCTTCTGCCCGCCCCCCACCACAACCATTGAAGTTACGTACTCATTTCCCAAAGCACCAAGCTTGACATTTTCTATTTTCAGTTATGACCTCATCTTGCGGCAACTGCCACACATGATTACTGAAGTGAGGTCCTGTTATGCTTCTGATTTTGTACAGTTATACTTTCAGACATGCTTATTGAAGTCTGTCTTGTGAACATGCCTTGCCAGACATATGCACACTTCCATAATCCATGTGCTGCATGGCATGCTCTTCATTCAAAATGGGCCAGCACTGCAGATCAGTGACCCATTGCACTTTCTTACATGATGGATGAGCCTGTATCAGCTGTTCACTGACACTCACCCTCGCCAGCCAGAATTAGGAGAGTATCTTGCCCAGGTCATTGTCACGGCTTTATCTCTCTCTGGCCCATAAAGCTGGCATGCAGCAGGAATCTTGGCAAGTTAGTTAAAATCACTTCATTGACAGAGATCTGTTAAGATGAGCAAAGTGAATGACAGGGTTCATCTGGTCTTCTGTGCCTCACAAAAGGTTGGTAAGAAAATCAGAAGTCAAGATGTGAGACTCAGGGAGGATAGATCTACAAATGACAGATCAGAACTTGGAAAATGTTGTTAATAGGTGAATTTTAGGAAAATAAATGTTTGGGAACAGTAATTACCCCTAAGCTGAGTCAGGCAATAAGGTGTATGGAATAACTATTGCATTTTGAGATTGTATATTATTTGTGGAGGTCATGGCAAGGCCACATCTGGAATACTATGTACAGTCTTGGAGGCTTCTGTGACAAAGTGAAACCTTGCTTTATGGAAAGCAAGTTACTGAGGATACCAAATATTGAAGGGTACAGTGAGGGGGCTGGGTTAAGATCACAAACTAAGACTGCTGGCAAGTATATGTTAGAAAGGGGAAGGGAAACAGGATCTGAACATATCAAACTGTATGGGATTAATTTAGGGAGTGCAGTTTAAGTTTAAGTACTGAGGTGGGACTGAGATATATTAGTGGAAACTGTAAGTAAATGTTTCAAGCCAAAAATGAGAAAATCTTTCTTCACTGATAGAGTTGCAGTGCCCTGGAATATATTGCCTGAGCAGGTGATATAGAGAAAGAAATCAGAATGACTCAGTGCAGCTTATTTTAGAACAAGTTTGTGTAAAAAAATTGGTATAGACAGGCAGTTGCATGAGGTTGCAGAAAGCACTCAAGAAAACTTCACAGACTACAAGAGTTTTTTCTTCCGGAATTTTCATGTCCTCATGCAAATTTACAGATTTTATCTCAGAAATAACCATGCTTGAAAAACAAAACCTTCTATTCTGTAACTTATTTTCATACCCTATTATAGACTCTATCATGTAATGTTACTTTCAAGTACTGAAGTGACAGAAAACTCATAAGAGTAGTAGTAGTAGATAGTGACAGACTTTTTTGTGTCTTACTTGCTGCTAGCTGGGCTTATGCAATAAATACACTAATCACTCAATGCACAAAGAAAAGCCCCAAAACAGATGACAACTTCAGTTTGGAGCTAAAGTAAGAAGTTTAGTATGGATATCAGATATGTCAGCACCAAACAAAACAACATATGAGACCATGAACCACAGAATTTGTGGCATAACATTATGCCAGTTTCTGGATTCTTTGGCATTATTTGTACACATGGAAAATATTTAGTTTGAGTTTTTCCAGCAAAGGAACTGATTATGTTCTGTTTAACAAACTGTTACTTATGACAGTAATGAGTAGGTCTAACATTTTCGCTGGGGTCCTCCTGCTGTAGGCAGTCAGTATACTAGAAACATGATACCAAATATACTGCTGGCATCCCACATTAAGATAAAATACATATCCATTTATATATGGATGTTAGCATTCCAAACATGCTGTCATGTCATTTGTGTCAGTCTGTCTGGGTTAGTAACAGGAATGTTAAAAATAAGGATTTATACTATATATTTTTTTTATTTTACTATATGTTTTATTTCCTGTTATATATTGATATGTGATTTAATTCTTGTTAGGCAGAGCATAACGGGTTTATGGGTGTCATTTTTTCCTGTGATAATGTGTTCTACTTCACCTATTAAAGATCACAACAAAACCTTAATTTCCAATCTGCACAGAAGGGTCTACCATTTTATTTTTCATTCGTAGAAAAAAACATTACTGTTAAATACCGGGACTATTGAAATGAAACAAAAGACAGAGGCAATAAGAAAATGCCTCAAAGAATCAACTAAGTAATGTAGAGGCTGCAATAAAAAGGAATGTTTTTATAATTTATAAATCTAGGTGTTGTTTTTCTTAATCATAATTGAACCAGTAGCATACTAGATCTGAAATGTGCCCTTACTAGCCTGCTAAAATAGATTTTTATTTTTGAAAGTTATAAAAATGTTTTCTTACACTGATAGTTTATATAGAAAGTTCCAATTCTCTTTCAAAAGTTAGAAACCATTAAGAATTCCACTACTAAATAGTCATTCTTTAAAAATCTCTTTGCTAATGCTTAGATTTTTAGTATTAGATCAAGCTGAGTCTTGATCTGTTTTATGTCCTAATGGGAAGCCCATATTTCATGAAAGACTGCTGTGCCAATGATATGTTAACCCTCATTAGCTCAGAATGAGGAAAATTACAGCTTCCTCAATTAGTTGTTTTTTTCATGTGCTCCTGGGACTTTGTATTTGCTATTATTATGACACAGATAAGACATTTGCTCATTTTTTATCAGACATGAGAAATTACTTTTTCTCTAAAAGTACAGCAGTGTGTTCATTTTGAGCAGTCCAATTGCTGGCACTTACATCAGTAATAGTTTGTTCTGTGAAGCTACAGGTCTTGTACATCCGCAATACCTCTCCTTATCAGAGTTAGTACAATTTGCAACTGCTATAATCAAACCATGTTAGAAGGCCTTTATTTGAGGAGGGTCAGATCATAGTGAGACAGGTCAGTATAAAGGGTGTTACTGAGTTGCAAACCACAGTGTTTTATGTCTTCAAAAATGCTATTTATAAATGATATTTTCGTTATTTTGTGAAGGGAAGTAAAATGGTTCAGAGAAACATGAATCAAGAATCTTCTATCAAATAAAAGTTTGGCCAAAGCTTAGTGAAGGACTTTTCGAAAGATAATAATTTTTCTTTTTGCTCTAAGACTACTCCACATTTTAAGTTTCCTTTTTATCTGCAGTACAACACTTTGTTTACTTGTAGGTCAGAATTTCAGTCCTGATACTTATTTCCTATTTGCAGTCTGAACGTATGCCCTTATTAATAGTCTAGGTTTTGTTCCACTGTGAAACAGTCTTTTGTTTCTGGAGGAAGTTATACTAATTTACATAAAGTAATGCATCCTAGATATGGCAACAGTTACAGAGTGCTTTAATTTGTCAGCAGTAGCAATGCTATACCATTCAAGGTAAGTTACAATACATTAAAGATGCTCTTGGTAGATGAGAAGTCATATGTACAGAAATGCTGCTAGGTTATCTGATGCCCTGTGCAGTTCCCCAATCTGATGCCCTCATCAACTCTACCTTCAGGACCAAACAAAAAAATCTGTTTAGGACCAAACAAAAAATAACTGGAAACTATGTAACAAAGTGGCTTGCTAAATCTAAATTTCTCATGTCAAGCACTTCAGCCATGACCACAGATTCACTATTGGCATTCATTTCTGAATGCATTACTGCGTTACCACTCATCTTCCAATTGTGCCCCCTAATGCCTTTGCCCGCTTTGCCCCACCCTAGTTATGTCCCTGCATGTTGAGTTACTTTTTTATGGTAATAAACACACACACACACAAACACACACACACACACACACACACACACACACACACACACACACACACACATACCTATGGAGTTTGGATGATCACAAGTTCACCTACCATGTGAGTTAGGATGCATAAAGAAACTGGACTAGTTTGCCAGAACCCATAAAGATGCAGGGATTGCATTAGTCTCCACATGGGAGGAATACTGAGCCAGGGTCAAAGTGGAGAACCAGAAACTATGAGGAAAACAACTGCTGCACTACTATATCACCTAAGCATCACCTAACTGAAAACATTTCTATTATCAAATTCAGATTACTATGAAAGATGAACTTGTCGATGTTTATTTTTCTGCTTCATGACTACAGAATTACAAAATGCATTAGGTAAATGTGTGTGTTTGTATGTATGTATATGTGTGTGTGTGTGTGTGTGTGTGTGTGTGTGTGTGTGTGTGTGTGTCTATATATATATATATATATATATATATATATATATATATATATATATATATATATATAAAACCTAACAAGTCATCATACTCACTAAATATAGATCAGAAACTGTCAAACTCAAATGGTTGAAAAAAAAAGCATTGATTCAGAAATGTTTAAGCCAAAAAAACACATAAAAAAGGGTTTTGCATGGGGGGGGGCTGCCCATCACTCCCTACTACTTATATATAACACAACAGTGCTCTACAGTAAAGAAAAAGCATATTCCATGATCCCCATTGTATCATGATCTCATCACTGGTATGTTCATTTGATCACCTCATTTTTAATCAACTATACCTGCTTTTCATCCAGCGATATAAAGCTATGCCGATGAAACAGTATACATCTATATCGATATATCTATATAATCTATTTATCTATATAATTTATATATATATATATATATATATATATATTATATATATATATATATATATATATATATATATATATATATATATATATATATATATATATATATATATATATATATATATATATATCCTTCATATGATCGAATTCAGAGAAACTTGAAAGTCATAAACTCGAAACCAGAATCTCGAATTTAGAGAAACTCGAATATATGAAAGGGACAAAAAAAAAATAACACCTTTCAAATGTCTTCGCAGGGGGGCTTCACCCCCTGCACCCCCCACACCCCCCTACTTAAATATACCTACTCCAAGATCGCAGTATAGTGAAGAAAAGGAAAATCTCCCATTCCGAGCTATACGCGTAAGCTCAAAATGGAAGATTTTCCATTCCTCTGCTATAGTGCGGTCACGGAACATTCACATTTAAACTGCTAGGGTACAGGGGACCTGGCCACCTGCAATAAGGTAAGTTAACTTTTTATTTTTTTTAAACCTAAGGCTCCCATTTACAATCTCGAGTGAATGGAAGTTCGAAATTCTGCTCTCGAGATTATGAATTTCGAGCTTCCATCCATTCGATCTTGTGAAGGGGAGCCATATTTTATATATATATATATATATATATATATATATATATATATATATATATATATATATATATATCTATATATATATAAAAGAGACATGAGAGACATAAATGTATACTTATGAGCACATCTCTCTCGTTCTCTCTCTCTCTCTATATATATATATATATATATATATATGGGTCTACTTTGAAAGACCGACACGCCAGTTCGCCGACACACAAATCACCGAGACCAGATAACCGACAACACACAAAACCGACAACGCAAAAAACCGAACACCATTACACCGACACACCGAACGTAAACAACACATTACACTACATAGCATAGCCACAAGCCCTAACCCAAACCCTAACCCTAAGGTCCGACACTATCGCACACTCACCCTACCTGCACCCTAACCTTAACTCACTTAACCCACTAACCCCAAGGTCCGACACTATCGCACACTTCACCTACCTGCACCCTAACCTAACTCACTTAACCCAAAAACATAAAGCCCATCACTATCGCACACACCCTACCCGACTCTAAACCTAACTCAATTAACCGTCCCTAAACTACAGTCCCTCACTATCACACACTTACCTTACGAACCCTAACTCCGACACTAACACACACTCACCTTTCCCACAGCCTAACCCAAAATCCCACAATATAGCACTTACCTGACCACTCCTAACTCCGTCACTGTCACACTTACCAAGTCGCGGTCACATATTACCCTTGTCGGTCTTTCCGCTGTCGGCAAATCACCCTTCGATAAACTTACCTGTCGGTCGTTTGGTCTTCCGTTTTCAGTGTCGGGAATCGGTTCGGTCTTTTAAAGTAGACCCATATATATATATATATATATATATATATATATATATATATATAGTTATATATATATATATATATATATATATATATATATATATATATATATATATATATATATATATATATATATATATATATATATATATATATATATATATATATATATATATATATATATATATATATATATATATATATATATACATATATATATATATATATATATATATATATACATATATATATATATATATATATATATATATATATATATATATATATATATATATATATATATATATATATATATATATATATATATATATATATATATATATATATATATATATATATATATATATATATATATATATATATATATATATATATATATATATATATATATATATATATATATATATATATATATATATATATATATATATATATATATATATATATATATATATATATATATATATATATATATATATATATATATATATATATATATATATATATATATATATATATATATATATATATACATATATATATATATATATATATATATATATATATATATATATATATATATATATATATATATATATATATATATATATATATATATATATATATATATATATATATATATATATATATATATATATATATATATATATATATATATATATATATATATATATATATATATATATATATATATATATATATATATATATATATATATATATATATATATATATATATATATATATATATCTAGAGAGAGAGAAAGGGAGAAATATATGGTGCTCATAGGTGTATACTAGGTTAATGACCACAGGGGCTTTTTTAAGTTTTGCAATGCAGCCCAGGTGAGAATCAAACTCTGTACTTTGTATGTGAGTTAAATACCATAATCATTATGCCAACACCCCATCCCCAAAAAGATACTAGGGTTATAGCTTTATAGATAAGTACAATTGGATCACTGTTAATTGTACATTTATTATTGTAGAATAGGTGGGAAAGCAAATTTCCTTTTTTCCCAATGTAGTGTGATCCCACTGTTAGTATATTTATAGATGCAGAGTTGAGGTGCTTTCAGCTGGACAAGACTAAATGAGTTATTTATGATGTTTTTAATCCAGACCAGTTGTGTCTGTGCATGTATGTAAACACACATACATGTCTTAAAGGTGCAAAGCGGGTAATATTGCAGTATCTTTTGCAGTCCTATATCTCTTTTTACTGTATACAAGCTTATTTCTAATAAATGTTCAACATTGTATATACCTATGCAAGTTATGCATATGCTCAGTTTCTAAATGATGTTTATGTAAACTATTATAAAGCTTTTCTGTCATGTATGTACGTTTACCCATATTTTACATTCCTTCTGATATCATGCAACACTATTTTATGTATATGTCAAAATTAGAGTTAAATGTGGACCCCTAATTCCTAGGCCTGTGTTGAAAAAGGGCTTTATCCCAATTTGACTTTCTTGGTAAACAAAGTTAGATAGACAGATAGACAGACAGACAGACAGACGGACGGACGGACGGACGGACGGACAGACAGACAGACAGACAGACAGACAGACAGACAGACAGATAGATAGATAGATAGATAGATAGATAGATAGATAGATAGATAGATGGATCAATTGATACATCAAGTACTTCGTCTTTTTCTATTCTCTTTGTCTTTGCTGTTGAATGTATAAGTCAAAGAATTAAAAGTACAAAAACTCCAACTGCTGTGATAAATGGACCAAACTGAACAAAATAAAGTAAAAATCCAAGATAAAGTATGGTCCAAAACATGGCCAGAATAACAGCAACCAGTAGTTTATTTCACATAAAACTGGTAAGCGCTTTCACGAGTAATAGACTTGCTTCTTCAGACCTTATACAAAAGCTAAAACATACTGCCTGATTTAAAATCACTTAGCTGCCAGTACAGTGTGCTAGAATGATCACATGACCTGAGCTGATACAAATTAACTAACTTGATAAGAGCAAGTTAAAATAAAGGTGACAAACCTGAGATGCACTCATCATATTCTGATGTCAGATGGGCTGAAGCCTAATACAGAAAATGTGAATATTTGCTGTTTCTTAATTTTGGAAAAAAATGAGAATGATTAAATTAGTTTAGCTGATTCTTATGTTTCATCAACAAGACTATTTTTGTATATGTACAACATTAAATTAGTTTAGCTGATTCCTATGTTTCATCAACAAGACTATTTTTGTATATGTACAACATTAAATTAGTTTAGCTGATTCCAATGTTTTATCAACAAAAAGCTATTTTTGCGATGCTAAACATCCATCTAAACTTTATTTTCTAGTTCTATTATCCTCACAGACTGGCATTGCATCTACACTACTTCTGTAATAAGACTATAGCAATCTCCCAAAGCGACTGCTTCCTATATTTCGAATAGCTCACTTATAACCTCTTTCTCAGTGCACCACCTATCTGTTGCATGTATTTAATACCACATCCAATGATCCTTTCTCACTTCATCAGTCTCCATCCTAGAACCTTAAACTCATCAGCTACATCCTCTCCGTCTCTATCCTACCTCTTCTGACATTTATATCATACCTCCCTTCTATCTCCCTAACCTCCCCTCTTCTCTTTTCACTACAACTTCTTTCAATATATCAATAAGCTGAAGCAAGTATATACTTTAAACCTTACAAAATATATTCAAAAGTATTTTTGCAAGGCATTTCTAATATTCTCTGAAACTAAAATGCAAACAAAGGAGGGGACTATATATTGCTTGTGTTGAATAGATTATATTTACTAGAGAAGCATAAAACATTGTTAGAAGAACTAGATAGTTACCAGTGATACAAAAAATATAAAAGAGCCTGAGATATAGTGATAATGACTTAGAAATGCAATTTCTGAAAAAATATATACAGTAAGAGACTGATATGAACAAAAATCATCAAGAAGTGTAAAAGTTAGTCTTATTTTTCTTTCAAAGGAAGATATAAGTTATATCCAATGCATGATGTCTAAAGCTGACAACATGATTTTTTCCAATCAGCTAAGAATACAAAGGTTGTATAAATAACATCTCAGCACTTCCCAATCATTTGACAATACAGATATTTGATGGGATATATAACTCGTATCTGGGAATATCAAAGTAGATTGAAGGAGCAAGAAACAAACTATACTTAAAACTTTGATTCACTCAGAACAAGAAGTGCAGATTTGTGTTTTGTGATTCTCTATTTTCTATTGCAACATTTGTGACTCCCTTGTTTGAGTTTTCAACCTTGGAAGATAGAATTTTATATATACTGCATGTCTTGTAAAATTAATAGTCATTCTGAATGTGTGAACATTGTGATCAGACAAGAGACAAGAGACCACCTTAACAGAAGCAATCTTTTTACTTGTATTATTACAAATGTGAAATATAACAATAAATGTTGGTGTCTGAAATATAAAAGAACAGCTTTTTTAAGAGTCTGGTTATGTACAATCAATTAGATCTTTCAGAATCAGCAGATTGATCCAGTTATTAAGGTCCCCTAGCAGAGGGTAATAGTCTGTGGTCTATAGTTACACTGATGTCTTTGTTATCTAAAATATAATTAAAATCACCTCAACCTTTAAATTGGGATACCCTTTAATTTTTTACATAATATGTCTAAGCATTTTGGAAAATTTAGCTCCAAGTCCTTGTGTTTAATACATACTGGCTAGTATAATAGATTTATTTTGATATTCAGTAGATGCCAATGCAAACATTCACATGATGAATATATAATTTGAGGCATAATTAATTAATTTCTCAATATAAATAGGTTCCCTCTTTTTAAGGAAGAGTTTATTAGGACAGTATAATTCTTAAATCTATATCTCTGTATAATATTCTGTAATAATTATGTTTCTTGTAAAACTACTATATATGATTTCTTAGTTTTAAGATAGTTAAGCAATCTTTGTTATAATTACTGTTCATACCATTAATATTCAAAGGAAAAGATTAATGTGGTCATTACTTGTACAAATCTAAAGGCTCTCTGCGTATGATAAATAAATATGCTAGTGTAGTATATTATAACTAAAGCAGATGTGATCTTCACAGGGACAAAACATAACAAGTGCATATGCTATTGCACACCATTCTTCATGTCTCCTGTATGAATGATTAGTACACAATTGTTTATAAAATTAATGGTTAAACTCAAGTGATCATTAACTCACTAGCTCTGCAACCCACGCACATAATATAAGTATTTTTGCAAGCAAGCAAGCCATCTCTGAATCACGATATGGGGGATAAGCCCCCCCAGTCCAAACACACACACACACACACACACACACACACACACACACACACACACACACACACACACACATACACGCATGCACACACACACGCACACACACACACACACACACACACACACACACACACACACACACACACACACACACACACACACACACATGCACATATATATATATATATATATATATATATATATATATATATATATATCAAAACTCCACAGATGTACAACAATGGAGAAAGGGAAGTTATCTGTGGCACAGTATTATACACTGCTTTCATGCAAACACACAAAAAGTGATTTCACACCTATTATGGATCTACACTTTGGTAGATAATAAAATGGACTTTTAGTAAGTTATGTTTAGGCAATTACAACCTGATCATCTTGTCCTCACTGACATGTAGGACAATGATTTTATGATTTTCTATGTATAGAAGTTACAATAATAACAGGTAGCTTACATTTTGATTTTATAGGTATCCTATATAATAGATCCCATTACAAATGAGAACAGTTAGTTGAATATTGGATATATCGAACAGAAATATTTTTTTATACTGGTACAAGTGATCAAATAGTAAAATGGTTGCAGTGTGCCAACATTACTTTGTGCAAGAACCGGGATTTGAAATTTTTTGTGTGATCTCAGATATTTTGAGTTTTGTTCTTTTAGGTCAATATTTTTACTTTCAACATTGAATCTTCAATTATGTGCATGACACTATTACAAATACATTTTCACTACTAGCTCTGACCACTTAATACAGTAAATAAGGTTGTATGCTTAGCATGGCAGAGGAAATCAAACTGTACACAGAAGTAGGCAGCTTATTAACAATGCTTTAATCTTCTATGGTAACTGCTATATTTATAATATCTTATTGGTCCCTATCCCTGTCCCTCCTGAAGTTCTCCTCTCTTTTATATCACACCTGAAACTGCCATCTCATCAATCCCAGTGAAACACACTTAAATATAAAGCTTTAAAGCATCACTGTGGTGATGGTATTCTCAGACATTAGAGAAACTCAAGTAAATCGAATCAGCAAATAAATGTTTTCTCTGCTATGGTGATGCTAATATGTTAGCATGCCATGCATTTAACTGAAGATGCATGAGTAGTTTATTTATATCCCAGGCAAACAGCCATGCTTCATTTTATGTACTGAGTAAGTTGCTAAAGATGTGTAATAACAGACCATGTTTATTGAAGGCTTAGCTGCTAAACTGTGCTGTGTGTAACACTCTATTTATATAAAATAAACATTTTATTAAAATGTCTGTAATTAGCCAGAATATGTGACTTCATGATCAGTTAATAATGACAGATTACATTACTGGTGAGGTATTAAGGAATCATGAGCGATGAGATCCAAGGCGGAAGGGTACACCACTGTGGGAGGATATTTTCACTGAGACAGAATGATTTTTGCTGCTGTTATGCATTCTTGAACTGATATTGACCATTCCTAGATTTAGTGTAGCAGTTGATGGTATCACTTGCAAAATCAGAAATATACTTTCCCTTGGGCATACCATTCTGATTCAATGTAAATATGACATTGCAGCTGTCAGTTTGCATAGTAATAATAATCCATCAGTGCAGAATGTAATTTATTAGGGAAGTCAATGTGATAGGGTCTAACTGCCTTTTATCTTACGAATGAGTGAGATTAGTAAAATTCCTCAAATTATAACAGATCAACAATGGTAAAGGTATACAACCTACCTTCACAGATCAAAAATATTGCTTTTATAAGAGCAGTGCTGTCTCCTTGCACCATGTTATGAGAGGGTCAAGCTCCTACACCTCTGTTTATATATTAATTCCATGGCTGCACAAAAGATGGGAAGGGGGAAACTGCCCACAATTAACTTACAGTGGTATTGCACATACAGTAATCCCACTCTTTCTGTAAAGGAACAAGTAGAAGAAAAATCATCCAGTTTTGAATGGGCAGCTGGAAACTAATCATCTTGTCTTTAATGCTTGTTTATATAACTGCAGTTATGTACCACGCATGTTAATGTGTGCAGAAATTGTTGCAATTAGGATGCGTTGTTTTTTTTTTTAGAGATATCTGTTGCCTTTCTTAATATCATTACAGGACTCTTGGACATATGGTATCTAGTAGTTTCCTTAAAAGATGATTAAACCTGCATAGGTTTCAGGGTTATGTTTCTTGTGTTCTGTTGCCAAAAGCTACATGTTTAATATTTTCATGTTTTTTGAAAATGCCTGATATGCCATGTCTGTGTTTTCGGTGGACATCATGGAGCATTCTATCACCAGCAGTATTAGTGATGTACCCATCAGTTCTGACAACAAATTTGTCAAACAGGCTAGTGTTTTAGAAAGTGTTCCTGACTCCACTTTGATAATGTGTGGCAACAGAGATTACATGACAGACACACAAGTCACAGATGCTGAAACACATGATATAGTTACTGGAGACACACACAACTCTTAGTGTAGACCATACATTCTCCAGATGTGTATATCATACTCACTGCCTGGATACTGCTGTACTATAACATGTAATGGTGCTTTCTGACCGACAAATTCGCAATTTAAGCAGTGCCACTCATTTTTTTTTAAATACCAAATTTGACTGAAAATATGGCATCCTGCCATGGGTGCATCTATACTTTCTTCTGATCTCTGCCAGATTTTCTGTTTTATGAGTACAATGCCTGATGGCACTGCATTTTGTAACTATATGTACAGTGCTACTGACAAGGTTATGTCTGAGCAGTGTGCTATTTGCATTCCATCATTAACACATAAGCTTAATGTTTAAAGAGTTATTGAGCTGCTTTCTGTAACTAAAACGTACAGGGTTTAATTCATTCCTCCTCCATTTGCATACTCTGTATCTGTGGGCAAGCTACTAAGCCAGACAGTGCTCCTGAGGTGACTCTGAAAATGGACATTTGTGTCTAGCTAACTTTCCTGGTTAACAGATATATACAAAAAATATATACTTTTTAGAACTGTAGATATTTTGTGAATGTTCACATACTTTTTAAAATCATAGATATTTTGTGAACGTTCATGTACTTGTTCCACATTGTCCGTCAACATTTTCCTTACTTTTTTTTCAATCCAGCCCTTGTTATAAACACTTGCATTGATTTTTGTAGTACATTGTATTTTTCATAGTAAATAAGAGAAAATTAAAGTTCATTGTTTGGCTTTTTAGAACAAACTATGTGATATGCAAAAACTTGAATATAAGAGCATCAAGAACAGCTGATATAACCATGAAGTACACTATGCTTTTATCTCTAAGATAGTCTGTTGTTTTACTTGTTTATTCTTATTAAAATGTATTTGTCTAGAATTTCTGTCACAGGGAAATCAGTGTAAAATAAAAATGCATTACAAAAATAATATAGATGGTAAACTTACTGTGTTGTTTCTAAAGTATCTTAATATAGAGAATTATACAACTTTTCTAGAATAAAAGATTTATATCTAAGCTTTGCATTGTAATAATTTTGAATTAATTATTTAGCTGTTTGTATTAATTGCAGAATAAAGATAACATTATGTTGCACTTGAACACAAAAATAATGCCCGGTTCATTAGTGACATCTATTGGTAAAAAGCTTTTCTTGTAAAAAGTTGTGTTCCTCTAATGGAAATATATTTTTTATTTTGATTAATAATTTAATTGATTTTCTAATGCTTTTTGTGGCTTTATATTTGATCCCAGTTAAATAATGTGCATTAAACAATTAATGAAAGTAGTGCAAGCTGTGTCCTTGGATGACTTAGATCTGCACTGATGCACTAGGAAATCTTTGCCTTTTTGTGCAATGAGTCATTCAACAACATAGCTCTGTGTGTGTGTGTGTGTGTGTGTGTGTGTGTGTGTGTGTGTGTGTGTGTGTGTGTGTGTGTGTGTGTCTGTGAGACCAACAATCTACCTATGTTTGTTTTAGGACATTAAGCCATAAAAGATTTCTTTGTATCAGTTTGTTCATGTGAAGTCTCTGCATCTTTTATAGATTGATGATTTGTGTTGTGCACCCATTCTTGGAGTCCTTCCAGTATTTTTCTGCTGCAAAACAAATTGCACAGAACTTAATTGTGCTTTCCTGCTGAATAATTGTTTTTGAAAAGTTACCAAACCATGCCATCTCTAAATATACCTTACTCTCTGTTTTTTCTTCTAATATCACATCATCATCACTTTTCTCAATATCTGCATCCATTGTCATAAATAGAGCACACTCATACAGCAGTACTTTAACATTTGCATGAGATAAGAAACATTAAACATAGCAAAATAGACTTTTTTAGCTTTGGAACACAAAGTGAGCATTGGAGATATTCAGCTCTGTAAAGCACAGTGACATCTCCCACAGGGTAAATTTTCTTTTATATTTACCTGCTCTCTGAGTTTGTATAACCTTGCAGAAAGTATACATATAGACTGAGGATATAAACCTAAATCCACCATGTCAGTGGATACAAGGGAGGAGCACAGACCCTTGCAGGAATAAAGATTTATTGTGGTGTTATTTTAAATATTTATATATTTTTAGGCATCACTGTGATCTCCTTTAAAGCACCTAAACACAGTCTAATGAACACCTCTGAATTCAAGGATTTCAAAATGACAAGCCCTTTAAAACTATTTAATTTGATGAGCTCTCTAAAATCAGTTGCAAGATTACCAACCACTATATAGCCTCAGCTATCATTTTACCATTTAATTTTACTCCTATCTAACACATAGGGGGAACCAAGCAGTCCTTATGAGAATCAACTATATTATAAGAGCTTAAAATATACAGTCATTGTGGAATACTATCACTATTAAGCCTTATAACATAAACAAAGCTAATCAGGGTCTTTAATAAAATACTGGGCAGTGCATTGGTGCAGCAGTTAGCGTTGTCACCTCACAGCAAGAGGTTTTCTGGTTCGATTCTTGGATGGGATGCCTTCTGTGCAGAGTCTGCAAGTCCTCCCTCTGTTCACATGGGTTTTCTCTGGGTGCTCCAGTTTCCTCCCAAATTCCAAAAACATACATCTGGAGTGTTTCTCCCCAGGCCTGTGCTGAAAATGGGCTGTGTCACAGCTGGACTTTCCTGGTAAACAAAATGTTAAATATAAATAAATAAAACATTAAAGAGTATTACAAAAAGATTGACAAAAATCATAATGTTAACATAAGTAAGATCAAGGTAGAACATGAATTACAATTAGCATCCAAATCCAAGAATAGTCATAAATCCTTCTTTAACTGCATCAAACTATTAAGGACTAACAGTCATAATGGGACATGTCCTAATGTCTCTGAAAATATACCTGGTTGTTTAACAGCACTAACCAAACTCACTCTGAACCCCTCCTAAAACTGTTCAAATTAAACATAGCCACAAACTATTTTCCTGAGTTACAGAAAATGGCGATCATTATGCACATCCATTGATGACGTGCCACCTCCAGATCCTGCAAGCCCTAGCACTACAAGTCTAATTAAGAATTCATTGTATCTAATTCATAAGCCCTAATATAAACAATCTTATTGCTGCTGACCCACAACAATATGGTTTTGTCAAAGGAAGATCATGTCTTCTTTATTTAGCAAACTTCTCAGAGAAAGTATCTGGAACTGTTGATAGTAGCCAAGCAGTTCATGCAGTATACATGAATCTGGCCAAGGTCTTTCTATACCTTTCCCCATGCTGGAATTTTAAATAAGCTTAAAGGCCTAAATGAAAACCCTTATTTTAAAAGACTGATAACAAACTGGCTGAGAGATAATATTTGTGTAGATAAAATAACAGGTGCCACCCCTGACACAAAAAGGTGACAAGTGGCATTCCTTAGATTCAGTACTGTGACCCCTACTTTTCAGCATCATTTTCCTTTTTTTGTTATGTTCTATTGTGTGATCATCTGTCGCCATGTAATTCTCTGTGGAATGCCCTTTAACCTTTGATGTCATGTTAGGCATTCCAATACAGCTGTTAGTTCAGTGCATGAAAGCAGTTCTGCAGATTGGGGTGTTTTAACCAGTAATAGCAGCAATGTCCTAGTTACTGGTTTAACCTCTGATATTGGAATTCTCAATCCTTACAAGGATGACCCTTATATGGACCCTTATATGAGTTCAGCAGGAAGCTCCCATGAGAGCAGTGTTGATGTTGATGAAGTTGTGGGGCCTCTTCCATATCATGGTGAAAGTTATTTGGGAAATCATTATTAGTATGAGTTCCTCCAGGATATAATGAATTTCTGTTGCTGCTACTACTACATGGAGTATATATATTTGTTAAACTGTTAACTACATTACTTTAATTTACTGTTAACAGTGTTGGTTCACAGCAGTGTATTGTTGTTTTTGTTAATGCTTTCAGTGGCAGGTATGTGTATCGGTGAATTGTTTTTGTTTGACGTGTAAGGGAGGAAGTTAGTGATGTATGAATCTATTTTAACATTACCTATGAATGTAAAATTAGGAATGAGCACGGTAATGAGCCTGACAAATGCAGTGTCACACATTGTTTTATACATACACACACACACACACACACACACACACACACACACACACACACACACACACACACGTAAAGGAGTAAAATTTGGTACATGTTTCAGTTCTTCTGTATGTAATGTGATATTTTTTTTCCTGAAGAAAGTGTAGTACAAAACTGAGGGACGGGTATATATTATAGTTTATGGGGGAACAAAGTCTCATTCCTGAAAAAATTTGGATGGTGGAATGATAACAGTGCCAGGGGTAGATCACAGATATAGTGATGTGCACATGGAAGCAAAGTATGCAGTGGTATTCCTTAAAGTTTCATCTCTGTGTTTGTGTAAAAACCCAGTCAGGGACATTCTAAAATATTCTAGACAACTGAGATTTATGCACAGACCAATTAACATCATATCTTGGCTTAGATGCCTGAAAACAATGCATAAATTAGTAACTATTTCCATAGGTCCAAAACATACCATCCATGCCATTTTTAAAAATGAACTGCAGCAAGCATGCGGTAACCAGCAGTACAATAAATACTGTTTAAATGTATTTTATCATTGCACGGACTTAATGGTAAATCCTTGAGAAGTAGTACCATGTGATTTGGTATAACACCCATTGTAATATTGATTAGAATATATAACTGAATATGAATGCATATACATTATTATCCTGTCACAGCTGAAGCTCAGGAAAAAAAAATAAAAGCAAGCCCACCTTGCTTCAATAATTCCAGTGTTATTTTAGCATTGTTAACCTAACATGACATCATGCTGGAAGTGGGTTTTCACAGAAAAATAAGTTTTGAAATGCCAACTAAAACTCTGTCTTGACGATTTCTGCTAGAAAATAAACAACTCCACATAACAGTGAACAGAAAACACACACGTTACCACTACACTAAGTAATCCTACTATTGAAACTCATGTAAAACAAAAGCAAAACACTTAAAAAAATGTAGACAATTACTTTAAATTAAATGCAAAGTAGTGCAGCAATATGGCCTTTGGTCAATAAGTCTTGACAGCAACCTACAGTGCAGATGACATCACACTCTAGACTGATACAGTCATCACAGATCTTGACATTTCTATGCACAATTCCTGATCTTTGACCACAACATAGTAATATTTATATGTCTGCCCACTTAATAAAGGTATCTAATCCAGATGAAGGGAATTTATTATTCCTCTTTAGTCTTTTCAGATCAGACTAGTTATAGAATATAATGTCTTTTTAGTATACATCTGTGTAGACCCATGCAATTAGAAAGACCTCATAGGATCCTAACCACAGGAATCTCCAGAGTGAAGACCCTCAGTTACCAAGACAGTCTATAAGCTCTGTCACTGGGCTCTATACTTGCAGAGTTCTTCTTGGTGATTTATGCTTAGCATTCTGTGATGTTAAGGACATGACCCATTGATCTCAAATACCCCTTACCAAAGAAGTGGCCTTTACAAACACATGAACTAAAGACAGCAGCAAAATTAGATATGCTGGAGGTGCAGATTTATTAGTTAGTGTTGTCCCCACCTCTGCATTAATCTTCTATTACATATAAAATGGCTATACCTTCATTTCCCTTGATGTCAATGCTGGTGATCAGATGAGTGCCCACAAATCATTCCTTGCCTGACTTGGAGGAAGGAGGTACTGTATGAGGGCACATATTGACATGGTGATTATGGTCTATTCACTGACTGCCTTGTACACTCAATGATTCTGTGAGTCTGATACTCTTTTAATACTAGCAAATGTAGTTCCTGAGAGTATCCTAGCTTTGGGGCTGGAATGATGTGACAGGAAAAGAGCATGTTCAATACAAAACATGCATGGGAAGTTTTAAAGTGTGTCAAAATCCATGGCTATATGCAGGAATATAATACTATTCATTTTTGTGATTAGTTGGTATATTGAGGTAAGAAGCCTGCCAGAGATACACAGAGATACTGAGAAAAAAATTCTTGACAACTAAGTCCACAAATCTTGAATCCAATTATGGTCTTAAGCAAAAGTACATGCCAGACATTGTAAGTGACCTGAGGGAGGCTGAAGTAACAGTGAAAAAGTTTGTGGATGTCAAACATATAGTTAAAATGCCAGCATAATTCATATAACAGCTGCTATGCAGGCTGCCCTAGGTTAGGTATATTTAGTCAGAAAAGCCTCACTATATAAGGTGGCAGTACTGTGGCAATTTTTACATGTTTTCTGTAATAAGAAAATGTTTGATATCTGTAGCGCCAGACGGGTCACTTGTAAACTCCATACCCGATTCTGTGATTGCCATTGTGACAGGGTTATGCATTTCTATACTAATATATACAGCTTTCTTCCTGCATTGTCAACTTACAGTCCCCTCCCAGCTGTCCTTTCTAACCTCGTCTGCCAAGCCCACTAGGTTAGCTTTCTAGCAGCTATTCCATCCTCTAGATGAATAGTTCTTCAGTTCAAAACCAAGCAAGCATGATTACAGAAGAAAATACAAATTTCATCGAATGCTGTCAGATTGTATTTGACTCCTAATAGGAATGCAGTGAACAGCCATCACTATATCCACACAGTTTATTGGACAAGCAGGAATGGAAGTGTATTGACAGGCCTTTCTTCCATTTCTCTCTCACTGTCAGTGTCTCTCTCTGTCTCTCTGACACACACACACACACACACACACACACACACACACACACACACACACACACACACACTACAATTAGAGTTACCAGTCCACCTATTGCATGTCTTTGAGATGTGACAGGAAATCAGGAATGCCTGGAGAAATCCCAAATAAACAGATGGACAACATGCAGAATCCACACAGATGGCATCCCAAATGAGAACTGAACCTGTTGCTCTGAGACAATAATGCTGCTCACTGTAGCACAATGCTGTTAAGAATACAAATTGCAGAGCATTTATTGCTCAGAAATGAACACTCCAATTGCACAGTTTGCAAAACACACAGTATCTCAACAGTTTTTCAGTAAAATGTTTTGTTTTCATGAAAATTTCATACATACTGCATTAATACAACAATATGATTACAAAGGTTTAAAGCCTATGCAAAATTCACTTGCTCAACAAGCAGCTATGTAGGGCACTACATCATGAAGTCAGTATTCAAAACGTACTTCTTCCACTATTGACACAATGCCTTTTCTTTATGGAGTCAACTAATATGATATAGTAAGAGATTTGCCCCTGTGCTTTTGTAGCTCTGGCAGTTAATGCATCCCCAGCTAAGGCTAAAATTGAAAATTTAATATATGTATAAACATGCACTCTGTAAGGATATTCCATCTGTGGTATCAACCACATGTGACATACGGTCAGGATCAGAGCCATGGGAAGGGGAAGGGAAAATGGAACTGCTGCTCCCGGCACCATGTGACAAGAGGTATTAAAGGTGGGTGAATCAGTACATTTTTAATTTCCCCCATCCTTCTTGAGTATCTATGAGGACAGAGGTCCCCACCATCATGCTGTTGTACCTCGTATTCTGACAACTACCTCATTTTGTGAGACACAGATTTGCTAGGCTGTAGGCTGTGTGTTTAAATGCCATGACTACATTTAACCACGTGCTCTTGAAATGAAGGGTCTGGACAATAAATATTGAATATGAATAAACTGCAGTTCTGCCTGAAATAAGAGATAAATCCAGCTCTTGTTTAAAGTAAGTGCCGTTTGAATAAAATCTTATATGTTTGTAAGTTATTGCTGTGATTTGCTTGATATTGATAGTCGTAATAATTCAAAAAAGGTATGTTCTGTAATTAAGCTCTTTGGTTGAAGTTTGGTTTTCTCACAGAAGTAGGTTCTGGACATGCATAAACTTATAAGACATGTATGTTAGGAGACTATAAGATAATAAATTAAAACATAGTTCTACAAGAATCATCTTGTCCTGTTAAATCATGCTGCATCATACAAGGGTATTAGTGAGAAATGCACAGATGTGTAAGACAATAGATTAAAGCATGGCTCTGCAAGAAGCATCTTGTCCTGTTGCATCACACTGCGTTGTCCAAGGGTGTTAGTGAAAAATGAACAGAAAACTGAGGACAGCTACATGCCAAGGCAGAGCACTTCCCACAGTGTTCAGGGGCAGGGTGGCTGTAATTGAATGTACAGAAACACATCCCATTGGTGGGAATAGCTCACATGATATTGGAATACTAATAGCATTGAACTAATAGCAGCCTAATGCATGGTCTGCTGTTTTAAAAATAGAAGGTTGATTTGATGAAAAGAGAGTATAGCTGAGAGTACTGCAATACTGCAGAAGTAAGAGTAGGAGAAGCATTCAGCATGAGAGTGAAGAGAATATGATAAAATGTAATAGTGAACATACAGTTTGACGGAAACAGGTGCTTTGGATGCAGTATTGTCTCTGTGCTATAGAATAGCACAGAAATGGATAGGAAACAAACTCCCATCCCAGAATCTCCCAAATACTTCAAGGGTCAGAATAAATTTTAAACACCCTTCCACATGCTACTTTTGTACAGTGTGCGGTGCCATCTCTAATTAGAAATACACATCAAGTATAGCATGATGCTGTGTAGTAGGGAAGTAACCTTTCCTATACACTTCTAGCACAAGGCAGTGTATGAGAAGGATGTAGCAGTACAAAAGAGACAAAACCATGGCAAGATCAAATAACAATGAAAGACAACATATTGCAGAATGCTGTTTATTTATTTAATTTATCATTTGTTGACTGGATTAATCCTTCTAGGCTAGTAGCCTATTTTCAAGAGAGGCCCAAGGTGTTTTTTATATTACTAGGAGAAATGTTGTCAGGACACCAGTAATGTCTTCCTGTTCTTTTTGATAGAGTCAGTGGGTTCATTTACATCCACAGGAACTACCACCAATTCAGGCAGACGGGACCTTGGTTTAATGTCTTATGCAAAATATGATACACTCAAGAGTGCAGCCCCCCCCCCTTATACTACACTGTAGTGTCAGCAATTCATATATCAGGTATGAGAGTAGAACCTACAGCTTACTGTACCAAAGATGAGTGCACTATGTGTTGTATCACTCATAAGTCATACTAGATTACACATAGTGAAATGTACCACTCTTAACACCAACAGAACGGTGCATGAAACACCCATTGCCATCTGTGGGAAGACTAGACATACTTACCAATGGCAGATACATGTATTATTGTGAATGGTAGCTGGATGACAATGCTACAGCAGGTGGAGAGCAAGGCAGTCATACTCATGATCTAACAGTGTCATACCCATTTATTAGGTTCATAGGTTGTTCATTATTGTCCATGTAGTGTGGACACCTCCACTGTTATAACATTACATGGCATCAGGCTAGAGGCATTTACCTATATCAGTATAGCATCATTAAACAGGAAAAAATGCAGCTTCTCATGCCATGGAGGCAGGTTTTACAGGCAGTAAATGATTGTCCTAAATGATCAAACTCAACTACAAAGATACTGAATGTAAGGAGAGGTTTACAGAACATAACAGTGTTTCAAATGAGATTATGCTCGTACACAAAGGTTTGTTTCTGACACACAAACTAGAGACAGAGGATAACCAAACACTCATTTTCAGTTAAAAACGTCAGTGCACAGCATCATCATGTGGTTAAAGAATGACACTTTGAAGACAGTGCCTTAACTCTGCCTGCAGATAAACATGGTACATGGCATAATAGGCCCAGTGAGTAGATTAACACATGCAGCACTTGCTAATGCCTTTCTGGAGCACATGTCACAAGAAATACCAAGCCAGGGTTTCATGCAATACATAAACTAGAGAAGATAAACAGGGTAGGGCAACACTGAGTACATCGTCTTAAATTTTGATTAGGCCATTATCAGTGCTACAGAACTGAATTGCTTTCAACAAAATCAATAAATGCTATTTCCACTTAGTATGCATATGTAGGTGTACAATTTAGACATGTGTGACCTTACACTGAAGCTGTGCATGAATTCTGCCACTGTTATAAACTGCAGGAGATTAGTATAGTGGTATTCCTTTCAGAATGTATACACAAAATGTCTACACAACAATATGAGACCTAATGACCTAGATGGCGCATGTGTGGTTTGTGGCCATTTAGGTCATACACCACACATGCTCATGCACACACACACACACACACACACACACACACACACACACACACACACACACGCACACACACGCACACACACACACACACACACACACACACACACACACACGCACACACGCACACACGCACACACGCACACACACACACACACACACACACTAGAAACATGTCCTGACATAGTAAGCAGAGAATTATATTTTCAAGATACCACAACATATTTGTAGTCAGAGCACAGACATCCTAAGTACAAACAAATATATTCACTGTATGTTCTGGAACATCTTTTACCAGTTGGCCGTTCATTTGCCAGATTCATTCACACATGATAACGTCGAAGGATGATAGACATGAATGCAGTTGTTATATAACCATGTCAGATTTCAAGCTGCTGCAGACTGAAAGTGCTCTTGGGACACTCTGCTACAGAACTGCTACAGACAATAAGAAGTGCCCAATATAATTGTCAAACAGATCAATTTTATTTTTGTGTTTTATGTACCAAAATAGTCCAGCTAGGCAGGAGCCCATCTAAAGTGGTGACCAGGGGAGAAAATCTTTAAAATATAGCAGCATGTTAAACATTATATAATAAAAATAGTAGATGCTATTACAATATCCAGATGTATATATTAAAACTGGAATGGAGAACAATTATTTAAAATGATTCTTGGATGCAGAGCAGTATATAAGAATGAAGATACAGAGCAAAATGATGAACTAGTCTGCAGCACGATGCCACCAGGTGGATACGGTATTATATTATGGTTTGAATGAAAGGGGTAGGATAGGAAGGGCAGGGCTATGTATGAAAAGACTGAAGACAGTGTGAGGAGTGAGTGTAAATACATTAATGAAAAATGAGGAGGAGGAGCAAAGAAACTCGCATAGTATTGTAACGGACCATCAGAATGGCTACAATATGTGGTGTGAGAATGGGAATATGTGTCATCATCAGGCCAAGATAATGAAAATATTGAAGCATGTGTCCTCTAGCAATAACATTAAATATTAGTTTTAGAGCATAGAAACAGGCTTATAGACTGCAATAATTAATCTACTTAACAGGTAGTCAGGGTTGGCCTTTGGTCAACTGGTGCCCTAAGCAAAAAGGCTCCATAGCACCCCCCACACCAGTTGGTACTCCCATCCTGGTCTACCTACACCATCCAGATTACTGGGAAACCACCCCTGCTAGATCGGCACCTTAGGCTGGTGCCTTCTTGGCTTATGCCTAAAGCTGGCTATGAAAGTAGTGCTGCACAAATGTGGGTTGCTCAGCTTTATATGTTTGCATCTAAATATGTTGGTAGTCAATAATTCTGATTTTAGTTGATAAGGAGTTTCATAGATAAGGTGCAATGACAGACACTGTGACAAAGTAGGTAGTCTAGTCACCATCAGTGTCTGCATACAGAGATATGTGTGTTGTTGTGTCTTTCGGCTTTTCCCGGTTAGGGGTCGCCACAGCGGAACTCTGGTCCGCTAATGATTGGCAGTTGATTTTTATGTGCTGAGTTGCCAGCCCTAATGCACAACCTTCAACGAAGGTACGCCCATTCACGCATGTCTCCATGCAGAAGACGCTCTAGCTGAGAGTCGAACCGGTCAGCATCTTACTGTGAGGTGACAACGCTACCGCAGCACCACCATGTGTGTAATAAACAGAAATATATGAATATTTATTGACAAAACCTGAGTACTGGTCATGAGTTATTGCTGTGAGGGCTCATTCTTTAAAGAAAATGACCTACAGGTAAGTACAAGAGATCTAAATGAAAAGATGACCTAAAAGTGTGCTGGATTACAGAAGCATTTATGTAGCAATAATCAAATACTTTTGTCTCTGCAGGAATCCTTGGACGTGTAGACTCACTATGTGATCCTAAAAATGTCAGTGAAGACAAACACATTCTTATAGGTTCATAGGTAGGTACTAGGCTATTGGCCCTAGGGCCTATATAAGCCTAGCCAAACGGTACCCTGGCTTTTGCCACCCAAGAAAATTATTTTCCTGTGCTCCTGTCAAGCAGAGCCACAGAAGTGATCCCTGGGGTGAATTTCCTATCTCCCATCCAATCATTAACCACTTACCTAGGACTTTCAACATTTAAAATATTTCACCTGGTTTTGGATTGGGGTTGGGCTTGGTAATGTTGGCCAAGGGTGAGCCTGGGGTACAAATCAAATATGCCAACTTAGGAGTCATACTCCTTTCGTGCAGCTCCATTTTGCCATACTTGCTTAGTTTCCAATTCAGTATCTTGTTTCCAAATCCACCTAGGAAGAAAAATGCCAACAGAGCAATAATTTTGACATTGCAAAGGTGAAACCGCAGTCATTCATGTGTAAGTTTTAATAGTAACAGAGGATGGCATTTAAATTGAATAATATGTTTGTTATTAAAATGGTTAATAGCAAAAATGCATTACAAATATACAGGTAAAAGTGTACTTGGATGATTTTGCAAAACCATAGATCAAACATCTCAGGATCTGTTTTCAACAATGTGTGTGAAGCTTCAGTCTTGTGAGCATGAACTCAATACTGATCCAGGACATATCCTTAGAGTTATGCAAATTATTGTATGTCAGATTTTCATTTTATTGCATAGTTTCATTTAACAGTGTGACAACATGATAGTGGTCAACAAATTTTTGACAAAATGCAAACATTTAAGCATGGAAAAGTAAAAACAATAACGAATAAAGTGTGCACTTCTTTGTTACCAATGGAAATAAAGTAAAAAATATAGATTGTAAAGTAAGTTTCATGCTATAAAGTATATCCTCAAAGTGTTGTATCCCTTCTTGCAAATAGCAAAATATGTTTTTGTAGCACAAAGTATCTTAAAATATTGCACTCCTTCTTTCATTCTTTACAATTAAGATGCAATTAAAAGAAAATAGATAGTTTATGCAATCAGGAAATATAAAAACTGCTGAAGAAAATGGACTGAGATATAAACCAGTCTTTACCCAGAATATGCTCATACGTGTATATTTTTCATTAATTAAGATACTAATTCAAACCTTTTCATCTGTAAAACTTTCTGTATAAAATTCTGTGCAGTAAATGTGAAATAATCCTATTCTGGCACAGTATCTCTGTTATTAAACCAGAAGTCTTTTATGTCTAATGAATGTTGAAGCAGCACTTCTGATTAGTTTATTAAAAGTATTCAAAAGATGAAGTCTGCTTTCTTCAAATAACTTTTGCTGGTTGAAAGTGTTTCATCTTTATTAAATAATATCACTTATTTTCATATGTTTTCTAAGACATGCAGCATTTAATTCCATTTACTTAATTTGCATTTCAACAGTCACTTTACCTTGTAGACTCAAATGTGACTCAAAGCACCACAAGATTTTTCTTGCCTGTGAAGAAAATTGGTAAGTATTTATTTTTTAATGATGAGTAAACATTAAGCTATTGTTTGTAGCAAAATTACATATGTGGTGTTGTAGTTCCTGCTCAGTCACATTTATTTACTTATTTCTCCATGTACATATTTAATTTACTGCATGCATTTATCCTTTTGCAGGAAATCCAGTGTGTTGTATAAAAAAAGTAATGTATTAGCACTACATTGTTTTGTTCTGTGCACATTCTTTGAATCTCTCTAATTGCTACAGTTCTACATAGGTATCTGCCTTTCTATGGGACTATGCCCCATATGATAATTATGGACGCCCATGCAAAAGCATTTTACTGAATAATTTCTTTAACATGTCAGTATGTCCATAGTAGCCCTGTGGTAACCATACTGTTTATTGTCCATACCATTTGTATTTTATCACATGTATCACTTGAGCTCCTGTCACACAAGGCACATATATAGTTAATCACGCCTATATTGCACTATCCATCCAAACAGCTGCTCAATAGTTCAAATTTACTCATTATGACACCCAGCTACAGAACATAAACCATGTTTCCCATGCTGTACCACCCCCTCCATGCACAGGTAAAGTGTGTTATACTGTGGAATAATGTTTGGTTACATGTGCACTCAGGCATGTCTAGAGATACTACATCTGATTCATATTGTTGATACACAATATTTGCTGTCATACATGTTACTTATGTCTGTGGTAGCATGGCAAATTACACTCTTGATATATTGGTGACATCCTTTGAGGCACCTCTGTCTGTCTGTCTGTCTCGCACATTTATTTTTATTTATTTATTTTTCCTTTGTTGACCACATTAGTCCCACTAGGCTAGTAGCCTCATTTCAGGGGAGACCTTTGGTGGTATTTATACTACTAGGGGAAATTTTCAATTTGTCCAGGGCATTGTGGAACTACCCCTACTGTTTTTGATAGGTGCCATGAGGTCATTTACATCCACCTGAGCCACCATCAACACATTCTGATGGGCCATCCATTTAACATCTCTTAAAACTGTTCATAATTAGTTCAAGTTTTCTCCTTGGGCTTCCTCTGAAAGGTGTTTTTTTTTTTTTACTAAACCCAGTTGGATAAACCCAGTAAGAAAAGCAAAAATAAAAATTAAAAAAAGAAAAAAACTACATTAGGTGGTACATATATGAATACATTGCAAAGGCTGAGGTTTCTAATAGGGGTTTGGAGGGTGGCCTAATGGTTAAGGTGTTTGCCTTACAAACACAAAGTGCAGAACTTGAGTCGCACAAGGGATAATTGGCTAGGCTTACAATGGCTCGCAAGGGCAGTTAGCCTAGTACTAACCTATGAACCTATAATGTAGTTAGAAAGTGAGAAATCCTGCACAAGTGCTTCCTCAGTGTGGATGCCTCTGTTAGAGGCGCCAGTGCTTTAGGATGTACTTATTCCGTGGTACACCATGCTGTGATGTCACTCACTAATTGTGTAAGTGTCTCTATCCCTTCTGCCTGTTAACGCATGCCTTATTAGTGAGTTACATTTGGTAGTTGCTGTGAGTAGTGAGGACTATAAAACCGTGTGATGAAATGTTTAATGGACAGATTTACATGCAGTCTTGCTCCAAACTGGAACCGTACTGCCACTGAACTGAGGCTGCAATGTAAACCTCCACTCAACAAAGGTTGCAATGTAAACCTCCACCCAGTGAAGTGAGGTTGCAGTGTAAACTTTCACTGAACAGAGGTTGCAGTATAAACAGGGAAGCACCTCTTATAAAACATTACTGTGACAACACAAAATTAACACGCATTCATTTGTAATATTCAGTTACAGAGCCAGAATTATGACATCTCCACAACATATATAAAATGCTGTGTTTTGTGTATGAACTTTTATTTGTTCATAGATGTCACAGTAATTCACTGATAGGAGTTTCATTGACTGGTCAGTGTTTGGGTTTATACTGTGCACCAACCACAATTGCTATTATTTCTCACAAGCTCCAGTACTCTGGAGTATGAACTTTTATTTGAAATAACAAATGCATTCCTACTGATCTATGAAGGGGCCCTCATTAATGAGCCAGTGTTTACCCTGATCCTCTTTAACAAACCACTTTCTTTTCTTAGAAGTTCTAGTGTGTTACGCTGTATTTGCTCAGTGCCCACAACATGCAGTAATGTGACATTTGTCTGACATTTAATTACATATGTTTGACTACCCTTTTGCCTGTTAACTCATGTCTAAGCACTAGCAATCCCATTAGAAGAAAATGAAGAAGTGGCAATGATTTATCAGCTATGCAGTTAATGCGCAATATACAAGTACAAATTTGCCTGACTTACTGGAAACTCAAACAGCTAAGGCTGTGGACAGACTGTCTTACCAAAAGACACAGTAGTAAGGCATGTGGCACACATCAGGATCAATCCCTGTATAATTCACATGACATGGTAAGAACATATCTGATGTACTAAACATCAGGTATCCTCCTTGAAGGGTCAAAGAATGGGTACATTCCCATTCAGTAAAACCAGCAGAATGGAATGAGCTAGATGGCAGCCTAGAGTCCAATGTTCAAAATTCTGAGTCAAGACAATAATGCTTTGTAAAGGTGTATACTGGCAGCTCAGTCACCATAGCATGTCTGCATGGACGAATTCTGGTAGCAAGATTTATAAGCAGAAATTTAGAACTGGAACAGTTTTTTACTACATCCCAAGATAATGCTCTTGGGAATCAGGTGATGCCGATCCTTACATCGTGGAGCAAAAAAGACTAAACAACTGCTCAGATCTCATTATCTCGTGCACCACCATCAGAGAAAACCTAAGATAACATTTTCCTTCCAGGTTCTGGATAACTTTCTCTCTTTGCAAATTTCTGTTTGGCAGCTTCCAAGGGAAGATGAGTGGTGTGATTTAGAAACACCTTTTTTTGGAAGAAATCAAGGTTAGTCCTCAAAGCCAGTCATTTCTTTTGAAAGATAAGGTTCCCTACACAGAGGATTGGTAGCTTCAAGAACTTGAGAGCAGGAGCAAGAGTTAGAAGTTAAGATTGCTTTCTAAGAAATGAACTTCAGTGTTGCTAAAGCAGTAGTAATGAACTATAAGACCATCTGCTATTAGTTGTTGTTGTGACTGCAGGTCATGAGGGACAGAATGAGATGGCACATAGATCTTGACTGTGGAACAACCAAGGCAAAAAATAATACAGATGTCTGAGTTATAGGCTAACAGAAAAGTATTGTACTTATTCTTTTATGCTATACATAGTATAGTGCTATGTGAAATTGGAGAATTTCTCCCATTTGGCAGAATAAATCTGTTTGGTGAAAGGCTTTCTGGCAGTCTGAGTCATGTCTAACATTCTTGCCTGAAGATCAGGAAGAACCAGTGTACCTTTATCAGGAGCCTTGCTACAAGGTAAAACTAGTTGTTGGCACACCCTGGGGATGACTTAGGCAAGTATTAAAATAATTTCATTTAATAGGTAGTTCCATGGCATAGACAGATGACTGTGATCTGGGTTTAATTAGCAGGCCAAGTGCTATATGCCCCGGCTGGGGAAAGGCTGGAATTAGGGATGTACCTGCTTGCCAGTCTGTGAGAAAGTGGATTAGGGATATCTGTCTCTTGGACACATATCCCATGAGAAATTCTTAGTGGAGACAAGAGTTCTGACAAGAGGTGTCTGCTTGTGGGTGGGGGTACTGTTGTTTATCGATTAAATTATGATGGAAGTAAATTACATCACGACACAGCACCATTTGCATGTCCATTTTTTATGTGGTAAGATGTCATGAATGACATGAACTGACTAGTAGTTAAAGGTAAAACCCTGTCTCTGATGGCTGCCTTGATTACATTAATGTACATTGCAGAAGATTAGATGTTTGGCAGGTATGAGGGGGCAAAAAATGCAACAATAACTTCTTTCTTGTAATCTTAGAGACCAAAGAACCTCCAGTAGGATGGGATGATTATTAGTTTTGGATTTTTTTTTATGAACTTTACAATGTGGTGTGGGATCATTGGGGAAGGTAAAACAAGACACAAGGGGATTTCCATTGCCACAGGATAGATAATGTATCCATCCATCCATCCATCCATCCATCCATCCATCCATCCATCCATCCATCCAGGTAAACTATTTCAAGGGGACTCATACTTCAGAGTGAGGAATATGTACTCTTGGATTTCACTGATTTTTATATATCATTTGTTAAGCATGAAGTATTTTTCTTGTTTTCTTGTCCAACTGATCTAATACCTTTTGGAGCCAGTTAATCCCACCAAAACTGTAAGTTAGATTGCATTTGATCATGTTTTATTGCCAATCCCTCATCAGTTCCTAAATATTGATATAATTCCTCCTGGCCAAGTTCTTGTATATCACATTCCTGTACCAGATTGATATTTTTGGGTGAACAATGTCCCTTAAAGTTTGTTGAGTCTGAAGTGAGGGAGGTCTTGTCAAAGGCTGTTCAACTGCAGGAATGGAAGGCCTGCCGGGAGGTTTATTGCAAATGTCAATTTTTCTAGATGCTACCAATATGCATCTGACACTAGAACAAGATCTGCAGTCAGAGACACTGCACAGTCCCTTCTAGCTCCCTCATGCTATCTGTGCAATTGCACCATGAAGATCATCGTGGCCATCCAGTCTAAAAACTGCAAAAAGAACTAGACCTTGACTTAGCACTGCATCCTTAGCAAATCTGCCAAAGTCATAATGTTCTCAACTGTTTCCTAGGGCATTGTTGACCAGCCCTGTAGAGTGTCCAGCGTCTCATTTGTAAAGGCAATTCTCTGAGGTGGGCTCAAAGAAAACTTCTCCCCATTTATAACCCATGTTATGAACTACAAACACATGACAGATTTCAGCAGGGATGCAACAAATAATCCTATCCAATAAACCAGTAGGATCCAACACAGTGAGACCCTTCTGTTAGTAACATTTTTAATAAATGTCTTTGACACTAAGGAAAAACCCAAATAGCAACATTTTATGCTAGAAATGATGCCAACCAAGAGTAACTTAAGTAATCTCTTGTATAGACTTGAAGAAATGATATACCAGGAGCATAATGTTCAGCACAGGTATCCAGATGACCTGCTGCAGCAACAGCGGTATGGCACAATGGAGGTTAATTATTTGAGACTGAATGCAATGGATGAGCTGTTTAAAATTGCCAAGGTCCAGTGTTAGATATAAACCATTTACCTCCCTCATGACCAAGAAGAGCTGTTAGCAGATACCATGTTCTTGTGTTAAATGTGAATAATGTCTACAGTTTCTTTCAACCATAGAGATTCTACCTGTTCTTGAAAGATCTGCAGGAATAATTTGGAATCTTAGATGTGTTTTTTCTTTTTTCTTTTCATTTTTATAAACAGAAAAAAACTTTATTTTAAAACGTATAAGGTACAAATCTTACAAATAAGAATTATGTTCTTTAATGATTACTTTTAAAAGTGCAAGAGTCTCTTTAAGCAATTAGTTAATCAGATTGATTTTACACCTGAAAAAATGTTGCTCAAATATACAGTTCAGCACAATCTGTTAGCTGTCTCAAAATGATTATACATAACTAGTAGAGTCTTTTAATTATTTGTTTTACCAGCAAACAGACAGTTTATTTGTTCAATAGTATCAGGTATATGGTGCAAAATGCTTAGCCTTAAGGCATGCCTTTAAGTAGCACTGTAGAAAACATCTTATGTCCACCTGCATCAGAAAGGGTACAAAGTATTCCACTGAAAAATAATCTTCAGTTCACTTAATTTAGGATCCTCATTCTTTATGTATTCTGTTTTTCCTTTTTATTATTTTCCTTCTGTATTTAGATGGTAGTGTCTTTACAAACTCAGCATTATTGGCAACACCCAGTACGCAAATGTCGTGGACAATATTTTGGTGATGGTCTTAGTTCTTCTACCATTACTTTAGGTTTCTGTGAAACATCTAAATGCAGCAGGAGTCAGTCACTGCATTTACTTCAGAGATTCTTGTATATTGGATGAAGGACCAATGATTCTGTCAGGAAATTTAATCAAAGGCACAAAAAGACTTTCCAAGTAGCACTTCTTAGGTGGTTGCAGACATCTGATACTGACCAAGATGTCTTTTATAGTGGACAACCTAAAAGCACTAAGTTGTAGCTGACTATAACCTTCCCTAAAACACCTTGACCCTTGTTAATGAGAAAAAAATAACCCACCCTCTCTGCTGATGACAACAATAGACTGATATCAGGATTGTTGAAGTTGGGCCAACACAGTCATCCTCTTAGTTGACTTGGATGAGTCTATCTGGGAGTATTTGAGGAGACCTGTTCCCTTCTAGGTTGGCTCATTCTGGTATAGGAGGAGGGAGCTATGCTGCAGGCCTGCTTCTTTTTTAAGAGGTTATTCCCAGCGGTTACGAGGTCCAGCCAAAATTATCTTCCACCTTAATTAGACACACAAGATGCTGTTTCTAATTTCCTTCCTCAAGGGCAGCCGCATCCATGCAGGTAAAATCAAATCAAATTTCATTATAGTGTTTTAGTCAAGGTATTTTACAATGTCATTATCAAAATCTAAAGAAAAAAGTTTAATTAAATAAGTAATAGGATAAAAATTGCTAAATGAAAATGAATTATCCTTAGACACTAATGGATTTAAAAAAGTGGGACTAGAAAATATTAAGTAAGACAAAAATAATTCTAATAAATCACTTAAATCTACGAATCAAAAGCAAGTAAAAACTACACATATAAAATTTTACAATATAATGGTGTTAATTAAACTATCTGAAGATGACTAAAAGTTGAAGAAAGCATCAATTTGAAACAGTGAAATTCAGTTTTGCAAACAAACAGTACTTAAAATTTTAAAAACTATTTCAAGAAAGAATCAAAGTTTGTTAAAATGAACAGTAAATCCACTGAAATTGTATTAATTTAAGTATAGTGAGGTAGAGCTCAGATCACTAGTGCCCGATTTCAATCTCACCCAGGAATGTAGTGCCAGTAAAGACCAGTATGAAATCTGTTTTCTCAATTATCTTATGGAGCTTCAATTTAAATTTTTGGTTGTGATTCGTGAACAGTGTTAGTTGAGAACTTCAAGCCCGGAGAAAGAATTACAGAAGTGGTGAGAGTTAGATTTGTATGTGACAGATGTTTTGAACACACAGAAGTTCTTATGATTCATAGGCATTTCAAGGAAATTTAGTCTCACAACCATCAACACTTTACCAGTAACTCAGTCTGTACTTGTATTCTCAAGAAGGGCTAGGCCAGTAAGCCCAGGTTAAATTTGAAAGTACCAATCCAGCCATCCATGTTCTCTTTGAAAATTGATAATATATTATATCTGCTTAACCTGCATGGTCAGCTTAGTCAAAAGTTGGGGGAGGTACTGCATTATGAATGATTAAGGTCTTTGGTTCTGGTATTTGGTAAGCTATTAAACTTGCAAAGATATATGAGATCAAGGGCAACAGACATCTAATGGTGCAGAAAATTCCCACTCGAGTCCATAAGGCACTGAGTAAAGAAACAGAGCTTTTAGCTTTTCTTGGTAGCTCAGGGTCTTTAAACCTGAAATCTTCTTAGTTAAGAACCTCTGGACTATTTGAAGTTCTTTGATTCATCAAGTGAACTACATCCCAAAGGGGGCATTTTACTTTATAACTGGTCTAATTTGTTCTGAGTATATGGAAACAGTGACATATTTAGATCTCAGTGATATACTCCTGGGTATTAGTTGTGCACAGAACAAGGATTTTCTTAGTACACTTGACACATAACGATCAAATAAGGATTTGTCAACCGAGGTTCCTAACTATATTATCATTTAGGAGTAAAATGTTGTCTATACTATTTGTTGAGGTTAGTGGTTGCTTACCAAATAAAATGATACTAATCTTTTTCATATTTAATATGAGACAATTTTCTCTACAACTACAGCAAGTTCTCTATGAAGGGTACACTTGTCAGAGGAGATCTTGACAATACCATCAAGTTTTGCAGTCATCTGCAAACTTATTTCACCAAAGGTCCTGGTTTTCAGTTTGAAAATCAAAGAAACTAATTTTGTGAAGGTAGACTCCATTGGTTACCTTTGTACTTTTAAATGAGGCTACTGACAAACAAACTATGTAGGTTTTATCTTTTAGCCAATTTTCTATCTTATCACACAAGGATCTATATTTAGAACATTGTAGCTTACTTACAATGCCCACATTATGTATGTTGAGAAAGGTTTTGGCTAGGTCACAAATTACTGTGCAAACAGTATGAGTACTGTCAACAGCCTATGTAACCTTCTCAAAGAAGTTAAGTAGATTTAATAGACAAGATATCCATTTGTTGAAGTGAAACTGTTAAGGGTCTAGTCTAATGAGATTTTTGGTATTATGATTGATATCAGTTATGATAAGCTCCACTGCTTTGCAGATCGGACTCATAAGGCTAATGGGTGTATAATTTCTGAGGCCATGGTAGGGTCTCCTATATGGATTCAGCATCTTCACTGTGGTATACCATCATTTTGGAACAAATCTTATGATTAAGCTTAGGTGAAACAATTTGAGAAGATGCTCAGTGAAGGCAAGTTTGATGCCATTTATTAAATATTCAGGGATGTTGCCAGGTCCCATGGAGGATGAATTTTTGTTTTTTGATAGCACTTTCAGAATTTGCTCCTTGGTGAAAATAGTGGGTTGCAAGGGATTCTGCAATATGCAGAGTTTGGAGAGATATTTCAGGCACTAAATTTGTTTGCTAGTATATTGACAATGCCTGTTGTGTCAAAGTGGGTAGTCCCATTTAGGATAAGTTTTTTTGTGCATTGTTGAATATGTCCCTTCATTTTCTAATGCAGCTAAAGAATGCAGTAGCATAAAAAGGGTGGGGCAATAGGGGCATCCACCCAAGGTGCAAAGTGATGGGGGCATGATCGAGAGCTCATGTATGTTGTATTTTTCAGTACTGAAATGCCAGCACAGAAGGGCAGTTCAGCATGAACTCCTTTTTTTCTTTGATTTTTATGCTATTCACTTGAAGAGCTAAGGGGATTGTGAACCTGGCTGTTTCTGTAGGAAACCATCTGGTACAGAAGTACGAATTGGCTTTCCACAGTAAAAGTCAAAGCCTGTCACCTTTTTTGTAGAGATGAGTATGGCCACCCAATGTCCCATATCCATTGTTGTGTCTACTGGCTACTTGAATTCACCCCCAAGAATTACCAATTTGTGCTGTGGCCAGCATGGATTTTAAAAGCATCATAGGGGGTCATGTTGTTATTCAATCAGTCTGGGTTTTTTCATATAACTTACAAACATACCCTCTTTTTTGAGGTTATGTCTGAGGGGTGGGCATGCAATGGGGACATTGTGGTCTATTGACCTGCCTCTGCAGCAGCTCAGCCATGTTCCATCCCTACCTCCTCCTTGGTCCAACTTGCTATCATACAATGTCTTCAGCTTCCACCAGGGATCTTTGCAGAAAATCACACATCACTAACATTCCTCCATGATTTTATTATCCATTCCTCCTGCTACTCCATCAGTCACCCAAGTCACCAATCAAACCTAGGTCAACTGGTCTACAGTCATGAATTTATCCCTCTAAACCACCAGAAAGTCCAGGAGAGAGTGAGTTTTGCTACAGTTGCAGTAAAATACTTTTTATTTTAATTCTTCACTTGAAGAGCCAGGGAGGGCATGGATTTGGCTACTGCAGGAAGATGACTGTATGAAGAATACCAATCATTTTTCTCCAGTGGAAATTCCATTTTTTCCTTTTACTTGAAAAGCTGAGGGGGTGGGCTTTATAATGGGGACCAACACTGGTTGCTCGAAGAGACATCTATATCCCTGAATGAAGTACTTGTATTATCTTTACTTTCAAAACTTGCATAAGTTCATGGGCTCCTTTACTGGGTCTATATTAGAACATCGAACTTTCAAAACTTCGAATGTTCTAATATCGGACCCTATTCAGCAAAAGCTGAAAACATCGAACATACAGAACAGCAAATTTTTTCCTAGGGAAAAAATTTGCTGTTCCAAAACACATGCACACAGCACAAGCACACCAAACAAACAGCAATCCACACACATACACCTAAAATCTTACACCTAACCCTACACTAAACTATACACACACCACTAACTATCCACTTACCTTAACCCAAACCCTAACCCTAAGGTCCGTCACTATCACACACTCACCTCATCCGCACCCTAACCCTAATTCACCTAACCCGCCCTAACCCTTATGTCCACACAATCGCACACATACCTAACCCGCGCCCTAACCCTAACTCACCTAACCTGCCCTAACCATCACGTCCACACAATCGCACACATACCTAACCTGCACCCTAACCCTAACTACCCTAACCCACACTCAATCGCACACTTACCTGAACCCGACCCGTAACTTTCCACCACAGAGCTACAAATACTGAAGCAACAGAAACAGCCAGCCTGATTCTTTCCCTTTGAAAAAAATTTGGTTTTCTGTTGCTTCGATATTTTCAGCTTTCGCTGAATAGGGTTCGATATTAGAAAATTCGAAGTTTTGAAACTCTGATGTTCTAATATAGACCCACTTTACTAACCTTGGTAATATTTTTTTTCGGTTGCCTGGTAATGTGCTATACTACCCTTGTTATAAATTGTTTTGGATCTGCTACATAATTTAAGGAGTTTTTTTTTCTCTTGTAAACTTGGTGGAGCATGTAGGTGGTTTCATTTTAAATTTCTCATTGCATTTTACTCTGGTTGGGACTGCTAATTCTATGTACTTGTCTAAGTGGGTGAAGAACTCCTTTGTAAAGTTGACTGCAGTGTCAGTGTCCAGGCTGGTGCTATCATAGTTGAATTCTGAAACTGATTTTGGCATACCTCTCAACTTCTTTGCTCAAGAATTTTAGACAAAGCCAAAAATGATTGGGACAAATGCTTAAAATCAGGGATAGGATTTTGCATCAACATTCATTTTCTGAATGAAAAGAAGTATGGAATTCTAATGTTTATATAGATACCAATATAGATGTGTGTGTGTGTGTGTGTGTGTGTGTGTGTGTGTGTGTGTGTGTGTGTGTGTGTGTGTGTGTGTGTGTGCGGGTAAGAGACAGTGAAAAATAATGTGATGCAAATTAGGGCATCTGAGACATGTTTTGAAGGAGAATTTTCATTTGAAATACATTAAATACAGTAATATAAATGCCAAATAAAGCCAAGAAACACAATGAATCTACAAACATATTTGCTAAGAATACTGGTTATAGACTGTTGATTCTTCTAGGAAATAATTAATCATATTTCAAGTGTCCAACAGTCAATCAAAGGCAGTATTTGCTGGTTTAAACAAAACAACTGGTAGGCCTAAAAAAAAAAAGGCAGTGATAAAATAATTTGCAGGAAGAAGGTTAAGAAAATGAAAGTGCATGAAAGCCGTAGGATAAATGATAGAAAACATGGAAACTTGTAATCAATATAAATGGTTGAGGGTGCATGGCCAAGATAGCTAACTCAGAGCAGCAACTAGTGGAAGCTCTGTGACTGAAAACTTTTATGACAGAAAATATAATCAAAAATTTGCAATATGGAGATAAGTGTTAGCTAATCTGATTCACTTATAGTCAGAGAAAAGATTTAGACCTTCAAGTTCTTCAAAAGCTGTAATTTTTCTGTCAGAATTTTAACTGTTTGGTTAACAAAGAGACTTCAACATGAACCACTCAAGAAATGGCACTCGGTATTCTTGTGTTTAAAAATGCATCCTGTCACTAATATCTAGTATGCATGTTATATTACTTAAAATGGAGAAATTGGATACCAAAATAGACAGTTTCAAGGAAGAGACCAGAAAAAAAATGGAACATTTAGATTTTTTTATGAAACAACAAAGTGCACAAATAAGCAGTATGGAAGAAGCTTTAAATGTTCATGAAGGGACAATAACTGGAGGTTAGTCTCAGCTTGAATTTCTTTTAAAACAAAAATAACTGTCTTATAAATAAAGTTGATGATTAAGAAAATAGACTTAAATAAAATAACATTAGAATTTATGGTATACCTGTAAAGTATGAGGGAGACAGTATATAATAAACTTCTTAATAACCTGGCAACATAAAGCATTAAATTTACCTGAAACTTTATCTTTTGGAATTGAAAGGACACATAGATCCCTGACAATACTTTTGAAGAATTAAAAACTGACCACTACATTCATCTATAGCTTAGTTTGTGCTGAGAAAAAGATCCAATAGTAAAAACAATGTGGTGTAGCCCACCTATTAAAATCTGTAAATATGTAGTCAGATTTGACAATGATTATTTCAGTAAAGTAATGCGTAAAGGAAAATCCTGCTTACCACTGATCAAGAAACTTAAAAGAATGATATTAAAGTTACTTTGGTGTTTCCTGCAAAGATCAAATTATTTCTTTCTGAAGGAACTAAAATATTTGACACACTGGAGGAGGCATCCACTTTTGTCTAATAAAATCCTTAATAATATTGAATAAATGGATTGGAACAATATATCCTTCACAACACAGTATGAGCTGAATTCCTAGAAAACTGCTTCTAAAATTCTGGAGTGCTGTCAACTCCCTGCTCCACATTGAATCTCCTACCATCCTAACCCTTTCCGTTATCACTCTCCCTCTGAAACTGCAGACTTGCTCAACAAGCACATCATAGACAGCATCTCTAAACTCCTACCCTCTGGCAACTCTGCTCATCCCAACTCTTCTGTGTCACCCTCACCTCCCCCTAAACCTCTATGTTCCTCTGTCTCTCAGCCTTTTACCTTGTGACCAGTTTCTACTAAATATATCAACCCCCTGCTTCTTAAACTAAAACCATGCTCTCCGTCCACTGATAAACTCCCCCCTCAATTTCTGAAAATTGCTGTTGACTCCAATGCAAATCCTGTATCTGTCTTAATCAACTGCTTCATTCAGGAATTTACCATACTAGAAACATGGAAATCCTTCTATACTACTCCTCTGCACAAAGGTGGCAACTCTGTTGAACCTTCTAACTATAGAGCAATCGCTATTCTCTCACCCCTCTCTAAGATCTTTGAAAAATGTATACATGCTCAACTACTGTCTTATCTCAATCACGAAAATCTCCTCACCCCCTCACAACATGGTTTCCACTCTAAACACAGTACCTTGACTGCCTTACTATCCTTTACTCAAAAGGTTGCAGAAGCTAGGGTCAACAAACTTCTCATCTCCTGTCTATTCCATGATGTCTCTAAAGCCTTTGACATTGTGTCTCATCCCATCCTTCTTAACAAACTCTCAGACCTAAACCTCTCTCCTTCTACTGTTTGTTGGTGCCAGTCCTACCTTACTGGCAGAAAAGAAGCTGTTAGATGGCAGCAGGTTTTCTCATCCTTCCTTGCTGTTCAAGCAGGAGTACCCCAAGGCTCCATATTTGGACTGCTCCTTTTCAACATTTTTACCAACAACCTACATTCATCCTGCAGTTTCTCATCTGTAATATAATATGCAGATGACTCTACTCTCTTACCTGTCTCCAATACTATCTCTGAACTACACACACTAACACAGAATTCCTTTATCTCTGTTGAAAAATGCCTCAGAAATAATCAACTAATCTTTAATCCGAAGAAAACTAAACTTCTTCTCTTCCTACCTCAGACACTCTCTCACCTTAAATCCAAGTTTTCACTTTCCTCCCTAGGTGGCACCACTATCTCCTCTGCTTCACACACTAAACTCCTCGGGGTAATAATTGATGACCGACTAAAAGTTGACTAGCACATACAACAGACCATCAAAAAACCCACCACAAACTTAAGACTACTTTATAGGAACAAAAATTCCTCACTACTGCCAATAAATGCACTGTTGCACAGGCATTTCTGTTACCTAGTCTTTTATATGCTTCCTCCATCCTTACCAGTATCCAAAATACCTCAATGCAGAAACTGGAACAAACATACAATAACATTATCAGATTTATTCTAAACCAATCACTTTTGTCACATCTCTGCTTCTCATTAAACAAACTTCAGTGGCTGGAATTTCTGCACCTTCTCCTACAATCGCAACTCCACACTACCTTTTCCATACTCAACAACCCCTCTGGCTGCCCTGCTCTTGCCTCCCATGTTACTCTCTACTCTCCCCCCGGCCTCTCAGGAGTGTGTTCAGCATCTTCTCAAAGTTTATAAACCCAAAAGGAATATTGGAAATCTACTTTACAAACACTCTGTCTCACTAAATTGGAACAAACTCTCTCTCCATATTAGATCTAACCTTTCCTTTCCCTGTTTTAAAAATGAGGTTAAACCCCACCTATTAAACTTGAAATTATACCATTGCCTTGACCACACATAGTCTTAGTCTGTCCTATGGTATAACCTGTTGCATCTTCTAACTTTCTTTTTCTGTTAGTAACTTCTGCTTAAACTAACCTCCTAAACCCTCAGCTCTACTACTATAGCCCTACTATAGCCCCAATCCTCCCCCCCTCCCATTATCCACATTATTTATATTTTTCCCACCACTTCCTATCAGTCTGTACATTTTCCTTCTTTTGAACAATGATTATTTTTTTGTTTTTACTCTTATGTACTAAATTTAGACCACTGCTATCAGTGCAATCCTTAATGCTCATAATTTTTTTCTTTTGTTTTTCCCCTTTATAATGAATTACATATTTGTATTGTTATTTCTAATAGTTTTTGTCCTGTATGTTTATCTTTGCTTATGTTTGCTGGGCTCCTTTCTCTTGGGTCTCCACCGAAAATGGTTTGCTTACTATCAATGCAATGCAAATAGTTAATAACCTTTTTGTTTTTACAATTATTTTGTATTGTGATCGTTATTTAATATTTGTATAATGTCACTTTACCTTTACTTATATATTTCTGGGCCTTTTCTCCTTGGGTCTCCACTGAAAATGGTTTTGTTTGCAAACTCAGACTAACCCAGTTAACAAATGTGAAATAAATAAAATAAAGCTTAAAAGCAAGTGAATTATATTCTCTGATTGTGGGACTTTTATTTTCTGAAACAATCAATTTACCCTTTAAGTAAAAGATATGTATTGGACTTTAGGCTTACGCAAGTATGTATTTATATTTTAAGCTAAAACATTTTTCATGATAAGGAATATAAATGGTTTGTTTTAATGTATTTACAGTGAAAGACTTAAAGATTTCATTTAGCTAAACTTATAAATGTATTCTAAATGTTAAACAAATACTTCCTGTAAAAGAAAGTCATTAAATTATAAGCAACATAAATGGTAACTTTAAGAATATATAAGTTAAGAATTTTATTTTATTTGTTTAACTTTGCTTAGCATGCACATTGCTGGGTTAATGGAATGTCAAATCTAAGTAATATGCTAAATAGAAGTGTTAAAGTGCTGGTGATTTTGTTTTCTTTGTTCCTGTGTAATACATTCCTTTCACGTGTTGTTTATGAAGCAGTTAACACTTAAAAAGCTGGAGAACAGAATAATGTTCCAGCTGTGTGCTGAGACTTCTGGATTCTTGCTTGCCTTGCTCACCACCTGCTTCTTGAGGTGTTTTGAAGAAAATCTAGATCAATTTTTTTTTCTCAAGTACATATGTGAGAAATCTACACAAAATAACATCTTATTTTTTTCTTTTCTTAAAAGTGAAAAATTGGTAAAACAAAAGTGATAGTATTATTTTATATTGAGCTGTTGCTCTCATATAATTTGCTTACATTTTGCTGAATGTTAATAGTTTATGCTGTATAACTGTAGCTGTCCACCACTCATTGGGCACAAAGCCTGAGGTGAGGCTATGATTAAACATGACACTTAGGTGAGGTGCCAGTTCATTTTGTAGTTCATGTAGTACATATCCTGGGATGTCATCTGGTCCCATGGATGCTGTATTCTTAGCTTTGGAGAGTGCAGTTTCTACCTGTGTGGCCATGATTATCGGAATTTGGCAATCTTTTGGTATTGAGATGGGCCTTTTAGGGGGTGAGAGGGGGGTGAAGTTGGCACTAAATCGATCTGCCAGGATATTGATAATATCCTTGGGATCAGTATATTTAATGCCATTCTGTTGTAGCTCAGAGATGATCTGAGCATTGCTATTTAGATTCTTGACATAACTATGGAATGCCTTTCGGATGTCTTTGGAATGTTTGGCAATTTTATTTTCATAACTAGCTTTTAAGGATTTTATGAGGGATCTCAGCTTCTTACTGAGGCTGGTGAGGGAGCATCCTGGGATTTTACTCTTTTCTGTAACAGTTTCTTCCTTCTGTTGCATAGTTTGTTTATAGCAGGGGACCACCAGATTGGCTTCCTTTTTTTGGAGAAGAGCATCTTGGTTCTATTTGGGATGGTACGATTCATGCACAAGTGGATGTGCTTGTACAGTGCCTTAGTGTAGGATTCTGCAGTCAAACTTCCAGATCCCATCTGCGTGGGTGTTGTGAAGTTTGTCACTTCTGACTTCAGTAGCATGAAGTTGGCTTTGGAAAAGTTTTTTAAGGAGGTTTCCTTACTGGAAGGTGGGGGTGGGATGTGGATGTCAAAGGTGATTTGCTTATTGTCAGACCTGACCAATGAGGGGGTGACCACTGGTGTGGAGCATCTATCTCCCATGTTGGTAATGACCAGGTCTAGGATATTTGAGCCCCTGGTGGGACAATGGATTAGTTGATCCAGGGAGTTGGAATTTATGAATTCCAAGAACCGTTGGGAAAAGGAGTTGGTACCCAAGTAGTTTTCCCAATTAATGGCAGGGTAGTTGAAATCACCCAGTATTAGGGTGTTTGGCTGTATCTTAACATTTTCCAGTATGTTTAGAAAGGTGTAGTGAGAATCTTGGGGCATGGTGGGGGATCTGTAGCAAGCTACAATTTGGATTACAGTCTTACCTAGTGTTAGTTGCACCTGGAAAATTTCAGATGCATTATGTTGGGCAACTAGCCTGGAGGTGTGAATATCCTTGGTGAATATGGACACTCCTCCACCTTTAGTGTTTCAGTCTTGGTTTTGTGGCTGAAAACTGTGGTAAGAATTGTAGCCTGGTATTGCAGGGGTGCTGTCTGGAGCCTTGAACCAGGTCTCAGTTACTGCACAGATATCGATGTTCTCCATTTTTAGGAGTGCCTCGAGAGAGTGCATTTTGAGGTTTAGACTTCTAGCATTGAGTAGCATTACCTTCAGATTTTGCATGTTTGTATCTGTCATGGTGGTGGTTTTATCCTTTGAACCTTGCCTAAAAAAGGCACTATAGGGGTGGCAAGAGGTTTAGCCAGTAACCTGAATCCCAGGGGTGACAGGTGCAGACCATCTCTGGCAAAGCATCGTGGTTTGTCGATCATGTCTTCCCAGGCAGACAAATACTGGATCCCCTTTGAATGACACTAGAAGCTTAGCCAATTATTGAAGTCAATCATTTTGTCCTTATACTGTGGTATCATTCTGGGCGAAGGCAGGATGCTACTCAGGGCTAGGGTCATACCTGCCTGGGTCACATGATCCAACAGCTCTTCCATGTCTCTTTTCATGTAGTACAGGGAGGTACATCTCAAGTCATTCACTCCAGCATGGACAATGACAGAGTCATATTTGTACTTGTTGTGGAGTGACTTGAGTGCATGTGTTATGTGGCGGGTCCTGGCATCCTGACAGGCAGCTGACTGTAATTTTCTCCTTGTTCAGCCTTGTGAGTGGGACATCAGTGTGCCTGACTATAGAGCCACCTATGACTAAAGTGTTGGGTACATTGGCTTGCCTTAGGGGATGTTGTTGGGTGGCACACTGGTGTTGTGAGCTATGTGTCACTTTGGTTGTGACTAGTGTTTGTTTGCGTTTCGGCGTTGGAGGTCCTTGTTGCTTGGGCAGGTTAATGTTAAGGGCCTCTGCATATGTGGGTTTAGTGTTGCTATGTGTGGGTGTTGATGGTGTGGGTTTTGAAGGGCTATGAGTTGCTTGAGGTGTAATGCAGGTGTTAACCTTCTCCTCTTGACTGTCTAGCACAATCTTGGCTGGAGAGAGCTTTGCTTCCAGTTTGGCTATGTAAGTGCATCTCTCGCAGGTTGTAGTGTTGGGTGGTAGGAGGAGAGGATTGTCTCTGTACATGTGGCAGTTGCCGCACTGCCCCAGTATGCCCAGATTCACCAGGTGGACAGAAGAAATCACCGGAAGCTGACCCTTGGACATGCCTGTTTAGGTGCTTTTATGTAAAGTTTAAGAGCTGTTTTCCCTTACTTTTGCAAGGTACTTTGCAGTTATAGGCTGTTTATTGCCTATGATTAATTTCTCCTTATTGACAAGGAGAGCTGAGTGCTTGAATCAGTTTCAGGCTTCCTAGTGCTTTCTTGTAAAGTTTAAGAGCTGTTTTCCCTTACCTTTGCAAGGTACTTTGCAATTATAGGGTGTTTAGTGCCTATGATTAATTTCTCCTTATTGACAAGGAGAGCTGAGTGCTTGAATCAGTTTCAGGCTTCCTAGTGCTTTCCAGCAGGTTCTAGAGCAAGTGCTAGTCACAGAGGTTCAGATTTTACTGCTACTACTGAGAAACCAGCTAGTTCTAAGGGAAAATTTGAAGAGCAGACTTTCTGGCACCTGGAATAGTTTAACTATAGCCTCACAGTGCTGCACAATGTGAAAAATGTGCAAACACGCAATTTTAAACCAGAAAGTTGAAAGGGATAGAAATCAGCCCAAAAAGGCTAATAAAATTACAATTTCAGAGCTGGAAACCACTCCTCTAGTGTTAGCTAGGCAGTACAATGCTCACCAGTCCCACTGGTAAGCAGTAGGACTTCCCTCTCCCACAGCAAGGTCTGGATAGCTCTGAGCACAGAAAATAAAGTCCTGAGACAAGCAAAGCCTGCGTTATGGACTGGCTAGAAAAGGTGGGAAACAAACAAACAAGATAGTATTTTTTTTGTTGTTGAAACAGGCTAAACAATGCAATAATACAGTAAATAAACACAGAAAAGGCTAACACACTTGAGTGTGTAATCCTAAACAGTAAATGCAATTAAAACTCTACAAAATTAGCAATTTAAAACTTTTTAAATGAAGCAAGGCAAGTGCACAACTGAAAAATGATTTAAGAGGCAGTAACACAGCAGAAATCTCTTTGATGGAACTTTAAAAATACAGGTTATATAGAATATGGTTGAATATTAGTGGGTAAATAAGACAGAAAATATATTTAAATAACTACTTATAAGAAAGATATGTATTGCATATGCCTGCATAGTGCAGAAATGTGAATATACAAGTTCTCATAATTTACATAGAAAATCATATAAAATATTTGAAAATATCCTGAAAGCTGAAATTTGAAGCCTAGCCATGTGAATTTGAAGCTTTTTGCATATTGTGTGTTATTACATTAACTAATACTACCTGAAATCACTCACTCCATAAATCAGAGCTGAAATTTGAGTGTTACATTGCTGAATCAGTAAATCAATTTTGATAGAAAGTAAAGTTGTTTTTTTTTTATATGTCTGAACCCAGGAAGGGAGAATGGTATTTGAATTAAGCACATTGTAATTTTTTAATACAATATAGACTGCAATTTTTTGACTCGATAGAAATAACAAAACATATGCATGTATCTTTTAGCATGGTGAGTAAATATGTGCATTGGTTTTCATTTTGTATAATAGCTTAGTGTGATAAGACTGTCACTGGTAAGTTTATATATATCTTTATCTGTTCAGGTCCCACTTTGTTCTACTTATTTGTTTAGAGATTTAGTTATAATACATTGGAATGAGTAAATAATTTAGAAATATTTAATGGGTAATTTATACTACTATTACATAAATAGGTACATAGTACGCTATTTGTTGTATTATTTGTTAGCAACAGAAGAGGATTATTAAACTTTGGTGTAGTAATGGGGGAATAGTTTTAAATAGCAAAATATATAACTAAATTAATAGCCTGTTATTATATTTAAGTGATATATAATATTATATTAATTATTTGTAAGTCATGGTAGCTTTTGGCTAGTTTTTGATGTCTTTTAGATACTGGTAGGTAGAGAGAGAGTATAGTAGTTTGTGTATTTGATAGGCAGATGAGGAACTTTGGTATCCATGATAGGTTGTGTTTTATTAGTAATATATACAGTTACAGTTGTAGATTTGTTTTTGTTATTTACAAGTCTTATTTGTTTAATTTGTAGAAAGGAAAAATTCAAAAAAATGTGGAATGTCAAGGTATTGTTGGTGGAATGCATTAGAGTCTTATATACAATTAAATTAATATGATGGATAAATATGTCATATTATGTTTTAATTGAAATCTTTTTAAATACTCAGCATGGGTAGTTTTATTCTATTATCTATTAATGTAAATAGATTAAATAATGGCAACAAAAGGAAATCATAAATCATAAATGAGATAACCAAAATTAAATAGAGGAGACTTTGTATTCTTTTAAAAGCCTCACTTGATAGATAAAGATATGCAATATTTAAATAACTTAGGTTACAAAATGTTATCATCTTTTTTTTTGTTAACAAAAACAGAAGAGGAAATTCTATACTTTGGAGAAAATCAACTGTAATGCCTAAGGTCATGGACTCCATAAATTATTCCAAAGGCATGTATACATTTGGAATAATTAAATATAATGGCAAACTCTATACACTAGCTAATCCCAGGAATAAGTGCAAGAGTTGCTAAATATCACGTAAACTTGTTATAAAGTCATTGGAAGGGTAGTTTAATTTTGGCAGGGTATTTTAAGTGCATATCTAGTATAGAATATACAAGTGACAGAAAGCTAAAATTCTGTCATCAGCTAAAGCACTAAGGTGGATTAGTAATAATAATTTAGCTGACTTAGTAGTAAAAGCAGAAGATAAGTAATTATTCTTTACTCATTAATCTTATTTGCATGGGATGGAAATGAATTGATACAATATATGCCTCTGCAGATTTGCTTAATTAAAATGAATTATTTTAAAACTATTCCTTGTCCTTTATCTGATCATAATGCACTAAGTATTAATATATTAATGGATAAAATGAAATTTCAGATTATTTATAGAACCCCGGTATATATGAAGAAATTAAAAGAATTTAAGTATTATCTTAAGGAACAAATCAGATTTTTTTATCACTGAATGATAATAGTCAGGTTAGTAAAGTCATAATATGGGACTCCTTAAAAATGCATATTAAAGACACAATGGAAAGATGGGCTACTAATAAAATGAAAGAGTGTGGCAACGAGTTGTTAGAAATACAAGATGAAATACACAAAGCATGGTCTGAACAAGAAATAGAGAAACTGGATAATACTGTAGTCACTAAAAATTAATGAGAAAATATCACACAGTTTTAACACATAAAGTAGATATAGCTTTAGAAAAAAATAAAATTGCACAGTTATCCAATGACTTCAAAAAATCTACCTAGGTTAGCTAATAGAAGTAAGATGTTAAGCAAAAAAGCACAAATTAATAATATCCAAAAATCCTCACACTAATAAGGTTACTTTAGACATAGAGTAAATGCTTTATATTTTAAAAAATTCAGTGAGGATCTTAATAAAGATAAAAATAACAATCCTGATGATTATAAAATTAAGTATTTAAAGAAAGATGTTACTAATAAAATAAATATATCAAGACTGATAAAAGTGAAACTTTGCCCCTCACTATTTCGAGTATACCAAATGTACAAGTCATTAAGAAAATTCTTGGCCAATAAAGATACATATTTATGGCTGCATCAATATCAAGTTACAGACTTGGTCAACAAAGTGAATTTTTAGATATATGATCTTTTAATGACTGGAATGATGAACAAGTATCTAATTATTTTACAGTTGAACAGCCCCTCATTCCCATCCTCTATGGTTTAACAAAGATGCATAAGGATGCTGCTGACCCACCAATGCACCCAATAGTATCAAGTAAATTTGGCTAATGGAACCATTATCAATTTATGTGGAAAAAACATTGAGACGTCTACTTGCAAAAGTACTGTTTTGATAGATACCAAAAATTTTCTGAATGACTTGTACATATGATAAACTCAAAATAATGAGGGGAAAACTTTCACTTTTGTCACTCTTGTTATAAACTCATTATTTACAGAGATACCTTATAATCTGGACTTAGAGAATATTAGAGCATTTCATAACATGCAGAGTGATTTACTATCAGGTAAAGTCACACTGATCTGTACTCTTTTGGAATTAATTTTAGAGAACAATGTTTTTGTCTTTGAATCTGAGTTTTATCTTCAGAAGATTGGCCTGCAATGGGCATGGCATGTGCCAGTACCTATGCTAATATGGTGTTGGCACAATGGCAGTTTGATAAGGTTTTAGCAAATAATCCTAATGCAACATATATTATTTTTTACCACATTTTGTGGATGATATGTTTTTGATTTGGACTGGCAGATCTGAGTTACTTTGTTTTGTTAGATATTTACATACCACAACTCATTTTCTTAAGTTTAGTTTTGTTTTCTCTGATTTCTTGATCAACTTCCTTGATGTTAAGGCATTGAATGATTTGTTAAAAGGCATGACTACAGAAGTTTATAAGAAATCTTGCAAGAAAAAAACCCCTCCTACTCAAATCAAGCATACATCCTAGACATATACCAAGAAATGTACTGAAATAGCAGTTTATTAGAACTATGAGGCTCTGTGATAATGATGAGCAGTTACAGGATGCTTTTGATAAACTTTCATCTGATTTAAGTAGGGGATATTCTGCAATAGACATTTCTTATACGATTGAAAATGTACACTTACATAGGAATACTACAGCTAGATCTTATTTTTCAGAGACTGTTAGTGTCATTCTTATACAACAATCAAAAAAACCAAGTCCGAGTCCAGAGAAGTACCAAGGACGATACCAGGATTCGAGCAGTAATTAATTTCCTTTATTAAAACCACAAAAACAGCAAGACGTTGAGCGCTTTATTATATTCTTATACAACAAACAGAGCCCAAGCAAGTTCTGAGATGTTCACTAACTTATGCAAGCAATATCAATATAGTATATGATGTCATCAAGAGAAATTGGTGTATACTTGCAGTGAATGATGATTTCAAGAACATTGTTGGGCTGACACCTAGGTTTTCTTTTAGGAATAACCTTTCACTCAAATGTCAACTGTGTTATAGGCAAAATAGTTTTATTAATCAGCATTATTCAGAATGTAAAGGGACATTTATGTGCCAGTCATGCTCTGCTTGCAAATATATTTGGTCTACTTCTTGTATTATACATCCCACATTAGATTGTTATATTGAGTTTGTTTTTTATGCAGACTGCCGGAGTACTAATATAGTTTATTTTGTGAACTGTGTAACATGCCACAAGTTTTATGTTGGTAAAACTAATCATATTTTTAAGGATCAGAATTTAGAACATCTGAGGGATATAAATGGGCATTTCCCTTGAAAAAAAAGTGGTGAATACAGATTCCAGTCATTCTTTTAGATTTTTGGTTTTAGAGATTGTTAATGTGAATATTAGAGGTGGGATGTTAGGAATAAAACTGAACAGACTGAGCTCAAATGGACCATTACAATGGGACCAGATAGAGATTGTGGTCTTAACGATAATCTATCTTTAAGACCAGGTCTGAGTTCATGTGAGTTGTATCATTAATTTGATTTGTTTTAGTGGTCTTTTTAAATGTCTGTTTTGAGTTTGTTTTTGGTCTGAAGAAACGAGTTAATCATGAAAGCGCTTACCATTTTTGTATCTTTGATTTTAATATTATTATTATTTTAATGAAGTGTCGAGTTTATAGACGTAATAATTTGAGTTTTACATATTTTATGGTTTTATTTTATTCTGACCTTTATTCACCTCCACCTATTCATTTTCATTTCTGTTCAATAAGCCTATTACCCCAATGGTTTAAAAAAGTGAAAATGCTAAAGCTCCAGGGTTAGATGGTTTAAATATGGAATTGTATACTCTGCTTCCATTAAATATTTTAGAATTACTGAGTGACATTTTCAGGATAATTTAGAGTAACAAAATAATTCCTCCCTCATGGAAATTTTCTGTAATCTCATCTATACTTAAACAAGGAAATGTTAATAAGTTAAATTCCTCATATAGATTGATTTTATTATTAAATGTAGACTATACAATATTTACTTCCATTTTCGATACAAGATTAAGAGGTATAGTAGTTAAATTAATTAATAAAGATCAAACAGGATTTCTAGTCAATAGATTAACATATGATACTATAAAAAGGGTAGTAATTATCTTAGATTTAGTAAAATGAATGAACAAGAGATTGGGTATAATTAGCTTAGATATTTGATTCTGTAGATTAAAGCTATTTGTTTAAAACTTTAGAAGTTTTTTTCCATTTCCTGAACAGTTTATCTGAATATTAAAAAAACTGTATAGAGACTCAAAAGCATATGTTAAAATTGGATCTTGCATTTCTCAAGGATTCACTTTAAGCAAATGACAAAGAAAGGGTGTCCCTTGTGCCCTCTACTATTTGCATTAGTTATTAAACCTTACCTAATAGTATAAAATGCAATGTAAAAATTGATGGACTCTCAATTAACAAGGGTTGTCAATCTAAAATACAGATATTTCCAAATGATATTTAATGACTACAGGAGATTTAAATTATTCAATCGAAGAAGTAACTAAGAAAATTGAAAAGTTTCAAGAAGTATCTCTGCTGAAAGTTAATAATAATTAAACTGAAACTTTAGTGTTAATTTAATTACTAGATAGTAAGTTTAAAGATAAATATAAATATATTTGGGAAGGAAAATAATTAAATTAGTTAGAAATAAAAATCTATCAAGACGTGAGTAAAATCATTAATAATAATTTTAAAAGAAATAATTGAAGAAGTGTTACTTCTTATTACAAAATGGAATGATTTTTGTTTTTAATTTCGAGGATAGGTTAGTACTTATTAAAATAATTATATTACCCAAAATTATATACATGTTTCATTCAATAGCTTTAATAGATGACAAAAACTTTTAAAGAAAAAAGAAAACATGTTAACTTCATTCTTCTGGTATCCTAAAAAGCTGAGAATTCCTTATAGAAATGATATAAGATTAATGGGGTATGGTGGTATTAACTTTCAGATGTAGAATATTATTTGATGGCTCTGTATTAATTCATAAAAAAAAAACTCTAATTCCAATGAATGGTGATTCACTGAATATCAGCCAGCGAACAGCCATTCATTGACTGTTCACTTCAGTGAACATTTTAATAAGGGAAGGGAATTACCTATCCCCAACACTGACTGTAACACAAACTACATTATATCAAACCCGCCAAGGTGGGAGGCTATGCCACCCATATTCCCTAACTTATATATATATCTATATATATATATATATATATATATATATATATATATATATATATATATATATACACACACACACACAAACACACCAACTCTGAGATCGCACTACCATGGGGAAAAGGGAAAATTTCCTAATGGTGGCCAATTGACTCCCTTCCCTTAGAAAAACATTTGCTGAAGTGAATATTTGATGAAAAGCCATTCACTGGTTTGTGTTAAATGAACTGCTGTTCACTGGAATTAGTTTTAGACAAATTGATATAGACCCTATTTTATTACTGCAAATTTTAAATCTTTTATACTCTGGATAGACTTATCTTGTACAACTCAATGGAAAATACATCCAGGAGCAGATTTTGCTAAATTTGTGTAAGTTTTTCAAATATGATAAATTAGAAACATGGAACAATCCTTTAATCTGGCTCATAAAATTTACCTTAGAATGAAATTTATTTCAGTCTTTAGACTCTGCATTTATGAAATCAATTCTTCAAATATCAAAGAAATGTGTTTTTAAAACTCTATTAATATCAAAATGGAAATTGTTGTACTTTCCCATCATACACACCTCTAGATTTAAGGAGACTCAGAACAATGTTAAATGAATTTACTGTTATAGGAATGGGCTAGTATTATGGTCTAATTGCTTTGACAAAAGAAATAAACAAGTCACCAGAATATTTAATGAAAGATTATAAATTGGATGAATGTGTTAACCAGTTAATATTATTTATCACTATCCATTATGGCTCTAATAGACACAGTCAGCATTTAAGTGTTTCATCTCCCAGGTCCCTTCTTGTATATATATTTCACCTCCAAAGCCCATTTTTACACTTATCAAGGGTACCAGAACTTGTTAGAGATTTAGGATACATGCCTAGGTTTAAATATGCCCTTGTGGCCATTAGCATAACAAGCACCTATGGACCTAAGTAAGAAATTAAATAAATTTATAGATAATATAAGTAAAGAAGAACAGAACACTATTCCCCCATTACATGATTAAATGAATGCTGTCATCAAAGGTAAATTGACCTACAAAGAAAGTTTGTCCAAGTTATATCAGTTAATTATAAATAATAATAATACTTTTGATGCAAAATTCTGGAAGTTTTCAAATACTAGTGGATTGAGTTACTCAAGATATATATATATATATATATATATATATATATATATATATATATATATATATATATATATATATATATATATATTTATATAGGTTCATAGGTAGGTACTAGGCTATTGGCCCTAGGGCCTATATAAGCCTAACCAAAGGTACCCTGGCTTTCGCCACCCAAGAAAATTATCTTCCTGTGCCACTGTCGATCAGAGCCACAGAAGTGATCCCCGGTGTGAATTTCCTATCTCCCATCCAATCATCAAGATTTTTCTTGAACAGTGCTAGTGAAGAGCTTTGTTTGATATAGATAGGTAGTTTGTTCCAGAGTATGGTAAGTCTCTGGGACAGGAATCTATCCCTCCAGCATGTTCTGTTTATTGTGGTGATGAGGTTTAGGTACCTAGAGCATGTAGCTCATAGGGATTGAGATTTCTTTAAGTGGAGCATGTCTAAAAGCTCTGGGTTTGACATAGCTTTGTGTGTTAGGCAGAGATCGCCTCTGAGTAGGTGATATGCAACGGAGTAAAGCTGCAGTTTTTTGAGATGGTCTGCATAGGGCATCTCTTTGAGGCCGGTAATCCTCTTTGTGAGGTATTTCTGTGGCCTTTCCGGTTGTTGTAGATGTCTTGTGAGGTACATACCAAAAGGGGCATTGTACTCTATAATGGGTCTAATGAGTGATGAGTAGAGGGGAACAATGACCTCTTTTTTCCTGGATGAGAAACCTTTTGTGATGAGGTGTGCCACATAGAAGGATTTCCTGACTACTGTGGTGATGTGATTATCAAAGGAGAGACTACTGTCCACCTGTGCCCCAAGGTCTCTTATCACACTTTCGGTGTTAAGTAGACTACCACCTATGTTGTAGTTCATGGGTACTGAGGTTTTACCAAAAGGAATGACAATGCACTTTTTGGCATTGAGCTTGAGGCCATGGCTTTGACACCAGGCATCTGTCTCAGCAAGGCCCTTTTGTAGGATGTCCACATCTTTTTGAGTTTTGATTATGGCTCCTAGTTTGCAGTCATCTGCGAACTTCGTTAGCCAAAGACCTTCTGTGTTGGCCTGTACTTCAGAGAAGTAGATACCAAACAGGAGAGGACCCAGGACTGAACCCTGTGGTACTCCACTTGTCACTGGTCTGAATCTGGATTTGGAGTCTGCTACTTTCACAGTGTGGATTCTGTCAGTGAGCCAGTTGGCAACCCATCTTGTGACATATGAATTTATACCTAGTTTAGTGAGTTTATCTATAATTCCAGAGTGGGGGATGGTGTCAAATGCCTTGGCGAGATCTAGATAGGCTGTCTGAACCACCTTACCCTCATCTACGGCTTTGGTGATTGCTTCAAAGAAGTCTATCAGGTTTAGGAGACATGATCTGCCTTTTACAAACCCGAACTGGGTGGGGTCCTGAGTTTGGAGATTACCAATGTCATTGTTTATAAGTTCCATGATGATACACTCCATAGCCTTGCAGACCAGGCTGGTTAGGCTAATTGGGCGGTAGTTTCCAGGGTCTGTGGTGGCTCCCCCTTTGTGGAGTGGGATAACTGTCACTGTGCACCATTCAGTGGGCACATAGCCTGAGGTGAGGCTATGATTGAACATGGTACTTAGGTGGGGTGCCAGTTCGTTCTGTAGTTCATGTAGAACACAGCCTGGGATGTCGTCAGGTTCCATGTGTTCTTGGCTTTGGATAGTGTGTTTTTTACCTGTGTAGCCATGATTACAGGAACTTTGCTTTCTTCTGGTATAGAGATGGGCCCTTTAGGGGATGACAGAGGGGTAAAGTTAGCACTGAACCTATCTGCCAGGATGTTGGCAATATCCGTTGGTTCTGTATATTTAGTGCCATTGTGCTGTAACTCAGAGCAGATCTGAGTGTTGCCATTGAGATTCTTGACATAACTGTAGAATGCTTTGTGGTTGTCTTTAGAGTCAGTGGCGATTTTGTTTTCATAACTAGCTTTGGAGGATTTTATGAGGGATCTCAGCTTCTTACTGAAGCTGACCAGGGAGTTTCTCCAATCGTGGGATTTTACTCTTTTTTGCAACAGTTTCTTTCTTCTGTTGTAGAGTTTGTTTATGGCAGGGGACCACCAGATTGGCTTCCTTTTTTTGGTGGCTAGCATCTTGGTTTTGTTAGGGATTGCACTATCCATGCACTGATGTAAGTGCTTATAAAGTGCATTTGTGTAGGATTCAGCAGTTATACCTCTATTGTCCGTCAGCATGGGTGTCGTGAAGTTTGCCACTTCTGTCTTAAGAAGCGTGAAGTTGGCTTTGGAGACATTTTTTACTGTGGTTTCCCTAATGGTGGGTGGTATATATATATATATATATATATATATATATATATATATATATATATATATATATATATATAAAATGTTGGTTAATCCCTATAAAATTTCTTCAATTTGTTGGAGATGTAGTAAAGATGTAAAAGCTGATTGGACACACATTTTTATGGATTTTGAAAAATGAAATATATATTGGGAAGCGGTGAATATGTTTTTTCAGGGGTTATGGTCTATTAATTTTTCTTTAACTAGATCAATAATAATAAATGTTTCACTTCCGTTATATATAAAACCAAACAACAAAAAATATTATGTAAAACTGAAAAAAAAGTGATCAGAATAAGATCTACAAATCATACTAAGACATTTATTGGTTGGGATGACCTTGAAATGTTACTATTGAAATACCAAGACTCTTAATATGCTAATTGTATAAGACTGACTTGAAGATTGAAGGTATTCCTAACATGGTATAACAGTATGTGATGTTGAATTTATTCCTTTCTCTGTATATATTGCAGTTATAACTCCAAAAAATGCTCAAAGACAAACTTTAAAGACAAAAACAGTCGGCTAGCTCAAGGAACCAACTGCTTAATTAACAATAAACCAGATTTATTCATTAAAAGTAAGTGCTTTCATCCATAAACAATTAAATGAACATCAAACATTACAAACAATATGCAATACTGGTTTAAATATATTGCTCACAAATCAGCTGTTTCCATATCACGGTTTTAAACTCCCTCACATTTTTTTTTTAAAGTAGAAAAAGGTACATTTTAAATCAAAGGTTATTGCTGTTCAAAACCAGTAGAAAGAGTTAAACCACATGTCCACCTTTTAACCAAATAGCAAAAATATTTATGATAGTTTTTTATTTATTTATTTTTATTTATTTTACATTTGTTAACCGGGTTAGTCCAGCTGAGTGCTTAGCTTGTTTTCAGTGGAGACCCAACCAGAAAAGCTCCGCAGTCAGTATTTACATTTTACTTACAATCAGTAAGACATTTTCATTTTCAGCTAAACAAATAGTTAGAGAGATAACATTTACAAGAAATCATACAGAAAACAGTTGGGTAGATTGTCAGAAATCATACCGCAAAAAACATTTACAATAAATCATACAGAAAGCAGTTGGGTACAATGTCAGAAATCATACTGCAAAAACATAAGTACAATGTCATGCAAGGGATACAGTTTTCATTATTCCTAAGTGGTTATATACAGTATAGGTACAGAAGGAGTAGTAAGGTAATGAAGTGGTTAAGCAAAGAGACAGAGGGGGTAGATGTTTATTAAGGTAGACAGTGGAAGAGAACGGAGGGATGAGGGACAGAAGCTAGGGTTGGGTAGTTTCAGGGAGGATGACTACAGTGGCAGGGCCATTTATTTATTAGGTATTTCCAAGTGGCTAGTTTAAAATGCTTTGTTTGGTCAAGGGACCTAATTTCTAGGGGTAGTTGGTTCCTAATTGTAGCAGGGTTATAGTTATAGAGTAAACACCCTGTTTTGGTTTTGGATTTATAGATCTGTAGGAAGTTTTGGTCTGAGCTACATAGTGTCCTGGTTGAGGAATATTTAGATATAATTGATAGAAGGCTAGGGCAGAAAGATGGTAGATGGAGGATGGAGTGGATAATTAGCAGTTGATGTAGTAGCTGCAAATGAGGGAATTCGAGCCAGTCCAATTGTTTAAGAGATAGGCAATGGTGTTACTTGTAGGTTTGGTTTGCAGTAAATTTAGCAACTTTTTTATAGGCAGTTTCAAGTTTGGTTATGAGTGTGGTATTAAGATTTGTGTATAATCGACAGCTATAGAGATGGGTGGGAAGAAGAAATGCATGGCAGAGAGTTATTCTACCTGTATTGGTTAAATGTCTTTTGTTACAGTAAAGGAGTCCAAGTTTCTGATGAGTCTTTTTGATAGGGGTAGTGATTTGGAGGTCAAATTTAAGCTGATCATCTATCATGACTCCTACCAGTTTAGTGCTAAGGTCAGCAGTAATGACAGTACTATTGCTACATAGGATGGAAAATGTAGTTTTGAGATTTATGATGTTTTTTTGGGAGGAAGAGTAGGAGCTTAGTTTTCTTAGGGTGAGAATTAATTTGTTATCACAAAGCCATGTCTCTATGGTGTTGAATGATGCTTGGGTAGTAGAGTGGAGTGGAGGTCAGATGGATTGTCAGCAATGGTGATGACTGTTGAACCATCAGCATATAGTACAAGTGTAGAGTTGGGACAAGATGTGTAAAGTAGGTTGGTGAAAATATTAAAGAGCAGTGGCCCAAGTATGGATCCTTGGGGGACACCCATTGGGATGCTTGGGGGGGAGATATAGCAGACTGCCATTTAACAGCTTGCTGGCGGTTAGAGAGATAGCTGGAAAACCAGGATATGTTGGGAAGAGAGAATCTTAAGTGAGAGAGTTTGTCTAGGAGGAGGAGATGGGAGACAGTGTCAAAGGCTTTAGACAGGTCGAGGAACAGACATGAAACTAGTTTATTATTGTCACGGGCCAATGATACCGTATTGATGAAGGATATTTGTGCAGTTGTAGTACTGTGTTTGGGTCGAAATCCACGTTGTGTGTGTGTTAAAAGGTTCTGTTGGAGAAGGTACTGCATTATCTGCTTGTGAATGCATTTCTCAAGAATCTTGGAGAGGGGGAGACAGTATAGCAATTGGTCTGAAGTTTGATATATCAGAAGAATTACCTCCTTTATGTATGGGTAATGTGTAGAAAGTTTTCCATATTGATGGAACATATGATCCAGAGATAGATTGGTTGATCAGGATGGATACCAGATAGGCTAAGGGTTCAGCAGCTATATGTAGGAAGTAAGAGGGTAGGTTATCAGCTGAGGTGAAGCAGAGTTTGAGTTTAGAGAGTAGAAATTTAATATAGTTAGTTGAGACGGATGCAAGGGAGAAAGAGTTAGAAGGATAAGGAGTTGAAAATGTGGGGTTATTAGTATTTTTACTAGTGGGGAGGTAATTAATTATGGTAGTTATTGAGTTAATAAAATGATTGTTAAATTCAGTGGCAGTTTATTTAAAAGATTTATTCAGGCATGGGTTAGGAGTTGAGCGGTTTCCTGGATGCAGTATACAATTGATTGAGTTCCAAAATTTTTTAGGGTCAGATTTTAGGGTAGTGGGGGGGGGTTGCATAGAAGCTGATCCTGTTCTTGTTGATAATCTTCTTTATTTGTTTCCTAAGTTCTTTGTAGGTCTGTAGGAGAGAAGGGGTCTTCATTTTGGTCCATGATTTCCATATCTTGTCACGTCTTTTCATCATTATAAACATTTAAAAAATCATTTAAAAAACATTTTTAAAGAACACTGTGCTGACATCATAAACTCTTACTCATAACCAGTACAGAAACAGTGATAAAGTGTGTCCCCAGTTTGTTGATCATACGATAAAGCCATTACCAAAGAATTATTTGTTATTGTTAAAGTATCCTACTACTAGTTGTATCGATATAAAAAATATATAAAAATGTTTATATATTCAAACTTCATTTTATAAAGCCACCCAATAAAATTTATTTTCATCTGGTTAAAGCTTTCCGTTTTAACAAACAGTTAATGGAACAGTATTTATTTACCCCTGGCCAACTATAAACATTTAAAATAACTTGACAGTTCCCTTTTCTCAAGTTGTTCAGTGCATTGTCCCCCCAAAATCCTTGATCAACTACTTCTTTCACAATATATCTAAAGGAATATCCTTCATTTGTCAAAACATCTTTAGCTAGTACACTGTGTGTGTTCCCTTTAATACTACACTCATGCTGGTATATTTTCTCCTTTATTTTACATTCAGTCTTGCTTATGTAAAAACATGGGCAAGACTGGTACAAAGATAAATAGACTGCACCCCTGGTGTTACAATCAAATATACGTCTCATTCTATATTGTGACCATCTAAGTGTAAAACTTTCTCCCACTTATATTTCTTACATTGTGGACAAAATCCACATTTTTTCATTCTAGGGGCTTTTACCTTGTTTATGTTTTTATCACTTGATTTCTCCAAAATGTCTCTGATGTTTCTATATCCCCTGAATGTAATATTTGGTTTAATCTCAATTTAATCTCTAATTGAAATATTTTCTTCCAACAGAACCCAATTTTTGTTTAGAACCCACCTAAGCCATCTATGATTGCTGCTGTATGTAGTTATCAAATTCACAGTATAAATATTAGTCTCTATCTAGTTACCCATCATATCAAAATTCATTATCTGAGGGGTATTGTGAAATATAGCATTTGTGTCCATTCCCCCCCCCCCTTAATATAGGTACATAAAATCCTGTCACTCTCTTTTTTTGTACCTCATTCAACAGTTCTTCCAATAAAACCTATGGGTAACCCCTTTTGATAAACATTTATTTCATGATTCTACATCCCTCTGAAAAAATACCCATCCAGAGATACCATTCTTGCTGCTCAAACCAAATGACCCTTCACCATGGATCTCTTCTGGTGGTAGGGGTGGGACCTGTCAAAATGGAGTAATGTGTTGGAATATGTTTTCTTCTTATAAATTGTAGAGGTGTAAGCTTGGGTGTCCCTGTCTTTTTCAAGTAACACATCCAAGTATGCTATTCATTCTATGTTCATTTCATGTGTGAATATAAAAAGTCTGTTGTGCTATTGATATAATCAATAAAGGCATTTATGTATATACATAAAGTCTAATTTTATGTTTGACTGATGTACTACTGAAAACGTATTTATGATCCCACTGAGCCATCACTATATTTGCAACTGTCCCTCCACATGGGGACAACATTGCTCCCCCCATTTTTTGCAAATAATAATTTCCCCCAAAGCACAAAAAATTGTTACTCAGGACTATATCCAGCAGGTCCTTATGCAAAATAATTGGCTCTTGTTTTGCCCCTTTGTCATAAAGAAATTCAGTTACCCATTTATATATATCTTAGATATGTTAAATTAATACAAATTTACTTAAAAAAAAATAAAAATGGTTGAAGCAAGAAGTGAAGAAGGGTTAAAAAATGGAGGTAAGTACAAGTAGACAACATTATAATCTTATATTGCCATGGAGTGGCATACCTCACTACTGTCCAGACTATCACACCTTTTTTTTTTCTATTCCTCATAAAATATGTGGTTTTCTGGTAAATCAGTGAGGAATGAAGATATAAATAATGAAAGTCATTTGAGTTTCAAACTTCATATTCATCAAAAAAATGCATGCTAAAGCAGAACCTGTTATTTGACTAATTTTCTAATTTTGTAACTGTATTATTTAAAATATGTCCCTGTTTTGGGCCTTTGTTCCCCCATTACTTTTGGCTTTCCCCTGATTTCTTGCACTAAGAGGTTAAGAGGTATGTGGTATGGTACGAATTAAACTGAAAGATGTTATTTGTATCAAATGCAAATACACGTCAGGGTGAAATGTAAAAGGAATTTTGATATTGAATCTGCTATATGAATATTTACTTTGAAAGAATTTATTCAGCAAATGACTTGTGTGGAAAAAAGTGATTGCAGTAGGCAAAATGTGTGCCAGTAATGAGGACATACACAAAAGATTATTATGTATGCAAATGACGCAAAAGTAGACAGCATTATATCCTAGAGAATTGATGGAAGGTTTTGAGATGAACTCATACTCTGTTAAGAAGCTAAGAAAACTAATAAACTCACGTTAAACAAGCGTCATACTTTTTTGCAGATGTTAAGTGAGGAAAATTAAGATACTTAAAAGTGGCACTAAATTAGAACTAGACGCTTGCACAAAATTCATTGAGGCTAGGGTAGTAGCTTATATACTACTTACAAAAAAATTAAAAGAAACAACTTTAAAAGGTTTGGACATTCTCTTAGGTAAAGAAGAGTAAATAATCTACACCCATAGTACAAGTGATGAAGAAAATTAAACTGGGTTCTGGTCCTATATTCATGTATGAGAAGATTTTAAAGGTACTGTCAAGCTAAGACTGTAGTTTATAGACTGTTACTGTTGAAATATCCTGATGAATTCCTGTCTGTGGAGAGAGTGTGTGTGTGTAAGTGTGTGTGTGTGTGTGTGTGTGTGTGTGTGTGTGTGTGTGTGTGTGTGTGTGTGTGTGTGTGTGTGTGTGTGTAAAAATTTTAACAGGGGCACATATATATATGCAAATGCAAACAATTTCTAAGAGGTTCCTGACAGTTAATACAACTAAAGGATTTTTTTCCAGTAAAAAATTACCAGAATAACATCTATATTTGCTATTTCACATCAAGCAAAGAACCATGCTTGTTAAAGACTTCCCAATATGCATTATTTCCAGCATGTTATTATGGTAGCTAATGAGAATGTAGAAGACCACCTAGATAACTTTGTAGGGCCCTTGATTAGTAATGTAAGCCTGGGCTCGAATCAAACAGGGACTAGTGCTAAATATGCAATAGTGAAATTGTATATTATTGGTGCAGAAGTTTCAAAATGGGCTGTGTAACCATATGACCAGCTGTAGTCTATGATTTAGTCTTCAGGCAATGTAGCAACTGAGGTGATGTATAAGACTGATATATCATTATCATAAGTTTCTATAGATGTTTTCAACAGCATGACACCCATTAAATCTATTCTTTCAGAACAGGTCTGAATGAAAATGGATTTAGGATTGTCAACATCTCTTAAAATTGTCAGGTGGATAACCCATCTTTGTCTGGTAGGATGGACTAAAGTTTGTGGAACTATTACTGCTTTGTTGTGTAATCTCTAGGATGATACAGAGAAACCCGTCACACTGCATCAGATTTACTGACTAAAACCATTGTAAATATATCCACGTAGGAAGAAAATGCTTATCTTTGTCTTGATTAAAGAAATTAAACCTGTATGTATATACAAGAAAGATTACAGATGCTTTCTCTTTTCAAGTTATGAACGATGACTGCAGTCTTCAGCAAGTACTGGAAGTTAAAGGCTGTGACAGTGAAGACTTAAATGTAGTGAACACAAAACATGCCAACTGGCTTTAATTCAATGTTAGACATTAGAATTATTTTTTGCAGCCCCTGATGTGGGGGGTTGCAGCACCTAAATCCCTTTAACTTAATCTAGATCTCTTTAGATTAGAAAAAGGGGAATTCTATGCAGCAGTTTCAAACTTAGTACATAATTTCACTTATGCATTTGATATTATGAGAAGAACACTTACCCTCCTCAAAATTGTTAATACAAGCCTTGTTTCTTTTTTTGTAGCAGGATACAAGTATGATCATAAATTCAGAGAAATAAAATGTCCTATCAAATGATGGTCATGACAATATCGCAACATAGAAACTAATATACAAATACATGAATGCTTTTGGAGAAATACAGCCAAGCAATGATAAAATAGAAGTACTCTCCCAAGTGTATGAATTAGTTATAAAATGATTGCATAGCAATGATAAATTGATGCACTGTGGTTTTATTGCTGTAGAGGGTCCAAAGCACCTGTCCTTATATCAAATAATTTTATTTTGTGGCCCCAAAAGACTAATAATCTATAGTTTTGAATGCTGTGCAACAGAAGCAAGAAGAGAGAGGAAAAATTAATTTTATTGTCCAAAATGTCACATTATGTGGTTCCAAAATGGGCTTTGAAAATATTACTTTCAATAAGCCCTACTAAGTAATAGGACAATGTATACTGATACTGTGGGGGAAAAAATCAAGCTGCAAACAAAATAGATGACTTGTTAAGGATACTGGTTTAGAGTTACTACTGCCAGCCTCATCTAAATATTTTGTGCTTTTGATAAGTGAAAAAAATTACAATTATGGAATCACCACTGCTCAGCTAAAATGGAATGTGCACTTGGAAAGTAACTTGTAAATACTACTAATAGAACATACTTATACTTTTGTTGTTCTCTTAGCTTGGTCAGTATGGAAAAGGAAAGAAATTTAGTGTGTGTTGTAATTAACATAAGCACAAATGTTCATACAGTGCATTCTTTGAGTAGCAGTCATCGTGAGCAAAGTACTTAATGAACAATTGTTCTGGTCTCTGTGCATTTATTAGCATTTTGTTGTGAATGTGTAGTTGGGCAAGCATGCAACTTTGTTTTTTATTAATGAAACACTGAAATTTAGTGTAATATGACATCTACAAAAACAATTCCTATTTCATACAGTAATACAGCTAAACACAAAATCATAGCTAGGCTGGGGCAAAAAGGCATCTTCCTTGGGCACAGACTGTTAGACGGTGGAGATCAGCACTGTAGAAGGGATGCCAGTCTTTCCCTGTAAGCAGTCTTTGTTATCATGTCAGCAGCCTTGATTGTGTTCTCAGCTGCTTAAATGGCATTCAGTTTAGAGGTGCAATACCTGTAGGGGTATGAGTACCCTTTGGTACTAGCAAAGGTATGAGCAATATCAGTAGTCACTGCGATTTCAGTTGTAGCTGATTAAATTAGTTCAGAAAGGTGTGTGTGTGTGCGCGTGTGTGTGTGTGTGTGTGTGTGTGTGTGTGTGTGTGTGTGTGTGTGTGTGTGTGTGTGTGTGTGTGTGTGTGTGTGTGTGTGTGTGTGTGTGTGTGTGTGTGCGTATGTGTGTGCGTGTGTGTGTATGTATCTGTAGTTACATAATAGCTCTTTGTCTATAGAATATATTTTTTCATTCTCAGTTGTAATTGAGGGAGGACTATGACAACTGGGGCATTATCCAGAGCATCTGTTGGCTTAGCTATAGGTCTGATTAAGTGTGTAGTATACCAGATGGCCTTGCTAGTGCATACATTTCAAGATTGAATTAATTATCACTTAACTATAACAGTAAAATTTAGGAAACATTTCTAATGTTGAAGACAGTAGAAATATACAACACATTATAGTCTTGCAATGACGACATGCATGCACGTGTACGTGTGCATATATGGATTCACTTCATAACACTGAAATATCAGAACACTGAAACCAAAACATTGAAACTTCAAAATCTTGAAAACTCAAAATACTGAAACTCAAAACACTGAAATTCAAAACACTAAAACTCAAAACACTGAAAACACTTATCATACACATACTGAGTTTAAACAACATAAATCATAACACTTTCCACCATGTTTAAGCAGGGGGCAAACCCCCATGCACCCCCTGTGTGGGGGACTGCACCCCCCCACACCACCTACTACTTATATATATCAACTCCAAGACTGCACTTCATTACACTAAGTACACTTGGTGGAAAGTGCTATGATTTATGTTGTTTAAACTCAGTATATATATGATATGTGTATTCAGTGCTTTGAGTTTCAGTGTTTTGAATTTCAGTGTTTTGAGTTTCAGTGTTTTGAGTTTTCAGTGTTCTGAAGTTTCAGTGTTTTGGTCTTCTATATTATGAAGTTTTCTCATTTTCAGTGTTTTGAGCTTTCAGTGTTATGAAGTGAATCCGTATATATATATACATATATATATATATATATATATATATATATATATATAATATGGTTCCACTTCATAATCTCGAAATGCTGAATTTTTGCGACCATAAAGCCGAATTTTTAAAATGTGGAAAGTACATAATCGTAAATTCGAATATCTTGAATTTGCGGTTATGGCTTTATGTTATGTAATGTACGGTGTTTACTTTGGATGTTGTTTGATGTGGTGTATGGATTTACGTGGAGTATAAGGTAAGTGCGTGTTTTATAAGGGTTTTGGGTGGGAGTTTGAGTGTATGTTAGATTGTTTGTAAGTTGTATGTGTGGGTTAGGGTAGGTAGGTAGGTTAATGTATGAGTGTATAATTGTTGAATGTGTTGGTGTTTGTGTATGTGTGTGTGTGTGTGTGTGTGTGTGTGTGTGTGTGTGTGTGTGTGTGTGTGTGTGTGTGTGTGTGTGTGTGTGTGAGGGACTGTGGAATGTCTCGGTGTGAGTGTACTGTCTGTTACTGTTTGTGCGATCTCTGAGTTAGTATATAAATATATATATATATATATATATATATATATATATATATATATATATATATATATATATATATATATATATATAGAGAGAGAGAGATAAAAGTAGGGTGGCGTGGGGTGGTGCAGGGGTTCCTGCCCCCCTGCTTTTGTGTAGTGTAGGTATGTGCATGTCTGGTGTTTTGTTTTGTTGTGTTTATTTGTTTTGTGGTGTGGGTGTTGTGATTTGTGTGTGGTGTGGTGTATGCTGTGTGTTCGGGATTTATGGTTTCAGGTTTGTGAAGTTTCAGTTTTGTATGGTTTCGGCTTTATGGTCTTGAAATGCTGAAATTCAAGATTTCAGCATTTCATGATTAGTGAGTGGAGCCATATATATATATATATATATATATATATATATATATATATATATATATATATATATATATATATATCAGTGCTGAACTGCTGACTGCTAGAAGTTCTGGAATTTGCTCTTCAGAGAAGACACAATGAGACTACACTGAAGGAAAAGACTACAAAGTTCCTTTCCATCTACATTCTGTTATAGTGATCAGTGCTTTCTAGTGTAGCAGACTGCCTATGAGTACAAGATCTCAACCAACCCTAAGGATAATCCCAATGCCTTTTTTATGTATGTACAGTTTGCAGTAATGGTCTACCAACCTTTGAACTCACCATAAATTGCACTACCCACACTGACCCAGAATACATCTTGGGTACTATATTCAGTTCTAATTTCACTCCACCTGCTATACCTTCAATCCCTGTCCTATACTACTGCAGGTACACATACTGACCAAGTTTCAAACACTCTCTATAAAACAACAACCTTCCCCCTACAAAATAACACCTCCACTGGGCCAAATAAGACACCCAGCTGGTATGTGTAAGTTTGACGCATCACCTAAGCCAAGCATCTCCCAAACATTATCATAGACTCTTTCCACAAAATTTGTACTTGAGTAACAATGAAGAAAATACTTGTTACCCTCCATAAGGGATACCACTCTGCTGACCTAGGTAATTATAGGCCTTCCAGCCTCACTGGCCTTATCTGTAAAGACTTGAAACATACCATTATAGAACTAATAACTACAGATGTACAAGAGTTGTAGACTCTAGACATGCATAGTTTGGCCTTGTCAGTGGTAGATCATGCTCATGTTCCTGTCTTCACTGCTTATGTAGACTTAGCCAAAGTATCTGATGTAATTCTCTACTCTGACATCATAAGCTAATGGCATCATAAGCTTATTCAACTAAACATTAACTCCTGTTTAGTTCAACAGAATGAGTTTATAATGTTTAGCAGATAGTTACCAATCATACAAAATAATATCTCCTGCAGAAAGAAAAATGTAATTAGTGTCATCCCTCAGGTTCTTTCCTAGTCCCTCTCCAATAATCTTAATTGCATACTTGCATATAACATTTGGCTAACTGAATTCACACATGACTGCAAGTCAACAGTCATCCTGTGCTCTGCCTTAGATTTGCTATTACTCTAACAAGGACTGAATCATACTAAATACTAGTGCTTTAATTTTGAGGTCATCCTAAATGCAAAGACATGTAGCATAGTCTCCATTGTTAAAACCAGTGTGCCTGCACAGTATTGCACAGATGCAATTCAGCTTAAGGTTGAAAATGTGAGCTGGGATTTAGGAAATTACACAAACAGCAAGCTGCCTTTAAATGAGCATATTTTCAATATTCTAGGAAATTCCATCTGCTTCTTTCATATCCTCTTTATTGGGGTTTCAACCAGAACTCCTGCTTCCTAATTCCTCTTTATCTACTCTCTTTCTCTCCATCATGGAATACAATATTCCATTTGGCATGTATAGCACTAAACAACTCTCCCACTTGGAAAGAATGCAACATTTCACAGCCAAAAACAATTCAAGGTTTAAAGAACCAATCTTATGTGTATAGAATCATGTGAAGTGACCTGTGTTTTGCCTTCTAAGCTATGTCAAACTTTGTTCTTTGTGACTCAGTTTTCCTACTACTGTCTTTCGGCTTTTCCCAGTTAGGGGTCGCCACAGTGGAACTCCGGTCCGCTAATGATTGGTAGTAGATTTTTACACTTGCTTGCCTGGCCTAATGCACAACCTTCAACGAAGGAATGCCCATTCATGCATGTCGACAGACAGAAGACGCTCTAACTGAGAATCAAACGTGCAACATCTAACTAAGTTTTCCTAAAAAAGAAAAAAAAAATCCTCAGTCAATCCCCTTAAAAAGACCTAGTTCTATAAAAAAATATCAACAAGTCCCAATCTGAGATATAGCTATGGTCCAGCACCACCTTCTCATACAGAACATGTTTTCCCTACATATTAGCACCCTATCAATATTAAAAAATCAATTAGATGAATAGATGGTACTCTATAAATTCATCTCAGGAGCCACTTTATCATGTCAGTCCTTTTCCTTCTTTATTGCACTTTTCCTCCATTTTCTCCAGTTTTTCCTCAACTTCCTTCCCTCTAGTATAATCCAAGTTGAAAATATGCTGCCTCTTCTTCCCAAATTAACTTTTTCCTCCTACCATCATGTTCTGAACTATTAGCTCTCCTCTGTCTAAGTATAAACCTATGAATCATAGTAGTTTTCTGGTTTAGGTTTTTCATATGTTGTTACTGAAAGTTCAACCCGAGAGATAAGTCTATTAAAAATGTTCATAAAGACAATATAGTCAACTATTACAGAGGATAAGGAAATGCAGAGTACTGTTACTGGAATGTGCCAATTAGGATGCTGCATTGTATTGTAACCATGTTATATGTGACATATGCACCAATGACATAAGAAAATGCAGAGTACTGTTACTGGAATGTGCCAATTAGGATGCTGCATTGTATTGTAACTATGTTATATGTGACATATGCACCAATGAAGTAAGGAAATGCAGAGTACTGTTACTGGAATGTGCCAATTAGGATGCTGCATTGTAGTGTAACCATGTTATATGTGATATATGCACCAATGAAGTAAGGAAATGCAGAGTACTGTTACTGGAATGTGCCAGTTAGGATGCTGCATTGTATTGTAACCATGTTATATGTGATATATGCACCAATGAAGTAAGGAAATGCAGAGTACTGTTACTGGAATGTGCCAATTAGGATGCTGCATTGTATTGTAACCATGTTATATGTGATATATGCACCTATGAAGTAAGGAAATGCAGAGTACTGTTACTGGAATGTGCCAATTAGGATGCTGCGTTGTATTGTAACCATGTTATATGTGACATATGCACCAATGATGTGTTGATTTATACATTCTAACTGACTTTTATTTGTGTAGGTTGAACACAAAAGTGTATGTCATACTAACTACATATGTATATAGATTGTTAAGTTTATGGCACACGAAATATGTTGCTAGGCATGAGCAGCCTTGTGAAAATGTATATCATGTCCTGTAGCAGAGTAATGGGACTTGTGTATGCATTCTGCTGGCTGAAACTCTGTGTTATTGTTGGTTTAGATTATGTTTGTAGTCTAATAATGAAGCTATCTTTCTTACTTCCATTAGTACCTTCTTCTATAATACAAAAATATCATGGCCTGAGATCTGTTCTCTCTCTCTCTCTCTCTCTCTCTATCTCTTTCTCTCTCTCTCTTTCTCTACGGCTGTTTTTGTGTCTTACTTTATAATCTTGCAGACATTTTGCTACCTTATCGATTGCTACCAAATAAGCAAGCAAGTTTGGTCTAGACAAGCAGTTTTCAGGCAAGTTTGAAGGAAGGCTATTGGTGAGAGGGATGTATTATTTTTAATCTGCAAAACTTCACAGTGATGAGTGTTGCATGCTGCCTTATTTCATGCCATTTAAAGTATGTTTTGCAAGATCGGTAAACACATTGTATACATATAATATTGTATAAAGTAAAATGTGTAACTGATTTTCTGCATAAGTTATTAAGAGATTTTTTTAATTAGTACAATATTTTAAATTTCTGACTTATTTGGTTTAACACCTGCTCAACATGTTCCTTTATAGGTTCATAGGCTCATAGATTGGTACTAGGCTATCGGCCCTAGGGCCTATACAAGCCTAGCCATAACAAATCCCTGGATATTTCTTCCCACAATATTTACTTCCCTGGACCCCTGTCTAACAGGGCCAGTGACATGATCCCCAGGGTGAATTTCCTATAGCCCATCCAATCTTCAAGATTCCTTTTGAAGAGGGCCAAGGAGGTGCTCTACTTGACATGTATGGGCAGTCTATTCCAAAGTATGGGGAGTCTCTGGGTCAAGAACCTATCCCTCTAGCATGTTTTGCTCATTGTGATGACAAGGTTTAGATCCCTGGAACGTGTGGCTCTGAGGGATTGGGATTTCTTTAAGTGGAGCATGTCCAACAGCTCAGGGTTTGACATGGCCTTGTATGTTAAGCAGAGATCGCCTCTGAGTAGACGATATGCCACAGAGTATAGCTGGAGTTTTTTTTAGAGTGTCAGCATAGGGCATCTGCTTTAGACCTGTGATTCTTCTAGTGAGGTATTTCTGTGGCCTTTCCAACTGTTGCAGATGTCTTGTGAGGTACATACCAAATGGGACATTGTACTCTATAATGGGTCTAATGAGGGATAATGACCTTCTTTTTTCTGGATGAAAAGCCCTTAGTGATGAGGTGTGCCACATAGAAGGATTTCCTGACTGTTGTGGTGATGTGGTTATCGAAGATGAGACCACTGTCCACCTGTGTTCCTAAGTCTCTCATCACACTTTTGGTATTTAGTGTACTGCCATCTGTGTGGTAATTCCTGGGTACATGCTTTTTTTCCAAAGGGGATAACTATACATTTCTTGGCATTAAACTTGAGCCCATGGCTCTGGCACCAAGCGTCTGCTTCTGTAAGGCCCTTTGTAGAATATCCACATCATTTGGGGATTCAATAATGGCTCCCAGCTTGCAGTCATCTTCAAACGTTGTTAGCCAGAGTCCCTTAGTGTTGGCCTGTCCTTCAGAGAAGTAGATGCCAAACACGACTGGTTCCAGGACTGAACCCTGAGGTACTCCACTTGTCACTTGTCTGGAGCTGGATTTGGAGTTGGCTACTTTTACAGTCTGGGTTCTGTCAGTAAGCCAGTTGGCAACCCATCGAGTGATGTAGGGATTTATGCCCAGCTTAGTAAGTTTATCTATGATTCCAGAGTGGGGGATGGTGTCAAAGGCCTTGGCGAGGTCCAGATAGGCTATGTGGACCGCCTTACCCTCGTCCACAGTGTCCAGGCATTTTCAGCTTGCTACTTCCTCTATTCATCTGGTGTCTCCATTTATTAAGATGCTGTAAACTGGATGTTAATTGTTGCATTTTATCAGAAAGAGTGAGTTTCAATTGTTTTACTATAAGCTGGCTTCTTAATGTGCCAATGCTTTTGTGTATCCAAACATATCTGAAAGGTTCACTACATAACAAAACAGAGTCATCAGCATATTCTATATGTGTGGTAACCCAAATATGCTTAACCATGCTTTTGGTACAAGTAGTAAGGTCAAGTAATCATATCACAGATCATCATTAGTGGTAAGATGTGGAGGTATAATGGTCACCATATAACAGCAGTTAATCGTGCATGAACTTGTGTTGCTTTTAATCCAGTTAATAGCAATATCAGCAAAAGCCGCATAACATAAGTATTATAATTACAGTATGAAGCATTGTGTTGAATGCTTTAAAGCAGTCTAGGTACATAACTTCTTCAAAATGGCAGTTGTCCATTAATGCCAGGAAGTAGACAATCACCCCAGCTAGTATACATTGACCCCATTACCAAGTCTGAAGCCTTCTAGAAGGAGGTGAGGAGCATTTAAGTACTGTATTACCTACATATAAATAACTCTTTTAGGAATGTTGACCAGCGGACTTGAAATGCTGAATAGTCAACAGACTTCAACATTTGTAAGGTCTGCTTACATATATATTAAGAATACATTGCTGTATTTCCATACAGTCAGTGCTACCCCATCTATAAGGCTTCAGCTAATCAGTTAGAATACAAAGAATGGAATGATTTCTTTTATGTTATGTGGAGATGCTGTGTCATGTCTTCTGTACCTAATTTTATCAGCATTTCACCACTACAAGATAATCAGACAAAAAGAAAATATATTGGACTTTGACAGAGTATTATTGCATGCTTGGGCTGATGAAATCTCCACCAGTTTTTCTGTGTTGATAATTGTGGAAGGTCTAGGCTCATTCTTGTAAGATGTTAGTGACAAGTGTTTCGTAATGTTAGTGGCAGTATTCCTAAGCAGATATTTACACTTATCTTCCACTATGGAAGGTGAGTGAGATAACATTCTTATAATGAGGCACAACAACTATGTTTGGCCTATCTAATCCAGAGTATGAAATGTGTTCTGAGTGGTTTGATAGATATTACACTGATGCTCAGCCCCACCTTCTTGTATACAATCCATAGGCAGGTGCACAATCTGCAGAGTTTTCTCACTTTTGGAAGCAGTTTTTTTTAAGTTTTGGATGGAATATTAATAAAGATCTCTGTGGTAAATATAAAGTATATGATTTAGGTAGGTTTGTTAAACAAAGTCACATCTACCTGCTATAATTCTTTCTTTCAAGTCAAGAGTTTGCATGTTGCCTTTTGTTAGTCCATATGGCTCCCATTGTCTCCAGACACAGACACAGACACACAAATATCTGTTTTATATCATCTCCTTATTATATAAGTTATATGATTGCTTCTAAATCTTTATGCTCATTTATCCGTCCATCCATCCATCCATCCATCCATCCATCCATCCATCCATCCATCCATCCATATATCCATCAGGTGAGGGTCACAATAGCAGAAAGCCGAGCATGGCAGACCAGACTTCTGTAGCTTCAGCTCACCATTTCAGACCCAAGATGTTCCCCAGTGAGGGGCTGTGGTCTGCATCAGGAGTGTACCAGACTTCCAGTTCCCTCACTTTTTAAGGACAGTGATCATTGCTTCTTTGTGAAGTCACTACATTTCTGCCCCGTGTATCCATTCCTGTCAGTTACTACACAAAGTTTGTAACAATATGTGAGGAAAGAGACAAAATTACCCAGTAAGCTGACAGATTTGGTCAAAGTCTCAGAGCTTAATCCACATTCATAATCCACTACAATGATAATAGTACTTTGACTGCTGTACCCCTCTATTGATCAATTCACTGATCCATTCTACCTTCACCAATAAGCAAGACCTTAAATCCTTCTGTATAAGGTAGCAGTCCCCACACTTCTGCATAAGGTAGCAGACCCCTCCCACATCCTCCAACCTGCACACAATGAAAATAGATTTAAAGGCCCTTGAAAAGTAGGTACATAAAACCAAAAATCTGGACATCCAATTAGCCAAACATTTCAAACCAAGTAGCACATACATAACTCTTCCGCTTCCAGTAGGAATGTGGAATCCTACTCAGAAACACATGTTTAAAAACAAAATGTGACAAAAATGATGGGAAACTGTAAGAACATTACCAATGAGACAGTGTAAAATATGTAGACTTTAATGAACTGTATTGCAAAATGTTGTCTATGTACTAGTCAGTTTCAAAAATCACTTGTGATAAGGAGAATTCAGAAGCTTGTGCCAAGGGGTAAATTGGAACATATATCCAAAAGTATGTATATTGTGTTCAGGGATAAATCAGGCCTGAAAATAGTGGCATTTCACCAAAACAGGAACAGTGGAGAAGTCTGCCCCCTTGCACCTGCAAAGAGCAATTAGCTCTGTTCTGGCTGAAAACCATGCCGGAATGATTTGTAATACTATTTTTCATGCCGAGTGCTACACATTCTGGAGTGATGCATGCTAGAGATGACAATTATTTGAAAATAAGAGGATAGCATTATCTAGAGATAAAAGGTTGCAACTCTCATGTCCTCAGCATGGATAGTTTCCACACTTCAGATGCATGTTGATCTCCTGTCTATGAAAATCATGAACTGGGGGGGAGTATGACACTCCCTTGGTGAAGTAGTATATTCTCCTTGAATGGCTTCGGTTTAACAAAGAAGAGGCAGGCATAGCTTTCACTCCTCAAAATTCAGGGACCGAATGGCCCACATATCAGCACCCCTGGGGCATATGCCACAATGGCTCTCTATTAAAATGTCAGGACTCAGATTGCCAGAAGCCCTGAAAAAAACACTGAAAATACATTTGAAAAGCAAATATAAAGCATCATTCTTCTTCTTTAAACTTGTTTTTTTTTTGCTGGAAGTAAACCTCTCTGACCCCCCCCCCCGCCTCATGTGAGGTGCAAGCCCCCCACACCACTTAAAGTTATATATCAACTTTGAAATCACCATAGCTTGGACAAAAGAGAATATTCTTAGAAATAATTCTATGACTTAGTGTATGTAAGTCTGGATTTTCAATCTTTCAGTCTGACATTTCAAATGGCTATAATTGCAGCACCTGCTACAAGACATTCCAAAAAATGCAGTCACATGACTTTTCAGGAGCTTGGCTTGCTTGCCAAATATTAGAGATTGATATTTGCATAATCACAAGTGTGTGACTGCTTGACTTTTACCTAGAAGATAAACTTGCTTGTCTTCTGGGGATTTCCCCTCATGCACATGATGGCGCAATCCTATAGTTGATATATATATAAGTAGTGGGGATATGGGTGGTACAGGCCCAACAAATCAGGGGTTTCAAGGAGATTTATTCACCCCCATCTTCCAAATACCCTTCTTCTTTTTACATTTTGAAAAGCTACTTGCATTCTAGGGGTTTCACTCATTTTTTCAGTCTGTCATAAATTAGTTGATATGTTATCAGGGAGCCACCTTCTTCAGGTTAACAATACACATGTAAACAGCACTGGCAGTCTCTAAGAACTCCTTCAATATCTGCCGAAGAACAAAGAGTTGATACACAGTTCATGGCCACAATGGAATCCGCACTTTTCCTGCTTAATCAAACACTTGACAAAGCAGATGTACTCTCCTTCCTGACCTTGTGGTGAAAACATTTACAGGGATGTGAACAGCATGATTCCAGAGTAAGAAGAAACTCGGACCAGGAACAGTCAACAACAGAAATGGAACACAACCCAGAATCTGTTCACTGCTATTGCATGGAATTATGCACCGGCACCAAATATAAACGATAGTCCATTTATTGAAAAAAATAAAACATTGACACAATACAAAATCCAACACAAAAGTTAAGCGCTTTCATCTACTCCTTCATAGACTTCATCAGAACAGCTGGTTTTGTTCCCAACATTTTATATATTCATAAGCCTATCAGAGACTACAGTTCATTAATAGTCTATCAATTAACTTTTTAAAGTGCTCAGTGCATAAAAATACCGTGGCATATTCGATTCAATGACATAACTTCAGTCCTTTTTATTCCTCCTATGTATTAAACTAATATATGCCCCCTCCCCCATAAAATATATAAGGTAAAACTGACATATAAATATATCCAAAATGTCTTATGATCAAAACATCATAACCCAAAAAAATGGATGCAAAAATAAATAACTATATCATAACTTAGTATACCCATTAATTATTATTTTCTAAAATAGGTTTGATAGAAATACTATCATTAATTCCTGGGTGTACGGAAGCGTTTAATCTGATCTGCCACCTAGCTTCTCTATCACCCAGTTACTTTTTTATATTCCCCCTCTTGTGTTATATTGAATACATTCTAAAATGCCAAAATTAAAAGTATCACAACCACTGCTAGCTTCTAAGTGCCTCGATAAAGCATTTTTATCATCTTTTTTTCTCATACAATAACAATGGTCATATTTCCTATTTCTGAGGCATCTTTCTGTCTTACCCACAAAAAGCAAGGGCATTTCGTGCATTTAGCTAAATAAACTATAAAGGATGTTTTACAATTACCCTTCTGGACAAACACTTCTGTCCTATTAATATTCTCCAGTATTAAGGAAGGTATCTTAATAAAATTACACTGGTTACATAAACCACATTTGGTGGTACCTTTCCTGTTACATTATTTTTCCTTTATTTTCCTTTGTAGTTCCCATTTTAAATTTCTCCCATTTTTAGAAACAAAGGTTTTTCTCCTACCAGTTTATAAACCTTGTAATCAGTTTTCAAGATATTCCAATTATTTTCTATAATTTTCTTAATATCTTGTACATGGGGTGCATATTCCAATATGCATGATCTCACATAATTATTAGTTTCCATACACTCCTAATTTGATATGTCACCCAACGTCTTAATCATACCTGTACCTAAAATAGGTTTATATTTTACCCCCCATTCTTTTATCACGTATTCTTTAATGTCATTAATCATATATGAGGGGGTACCCCCTGTCCTTAAACAAATTGCCTATCACATCTAATTCTGTGATCAGGTCAGTAAAGTCCGAGGTCCTTCTAGCAGCCCTAATAAACTGCCCTTTTATAATGCTGTGTTTTTGACTATTAGGGTGGCAACTAGAAAATTGTAGGTAGGAGTTGCTAAAGGTGTTTTTTCTATAAATTCTGGACTTGAATTTACCATTTTCCACACTTATAAGTGTGTCTAAATATGATATGGATCTCTGGTCCATACTAAAGGTAAACTTTAAATATTTACTAGAGGTGTTCAAATATTCCTTAAATTCAAGTAGTTCACTCTCACTTCCCCTCCAAATCATAAATATATCGTCCAAAAACCTTAGGTAACAGGTAATATTCTCTCTCCAAGCTGTTTCCAGTATAAATTCTGTTTCCCAATCAAGCAAAAATAAATTGGCAAAAATGGGGGCACATGCCGCCCCCATTGCCAAACCTTTGCTTTGTCTATAATATTCGCCTTTGAAGAATATAAAATTATAGGATAAAACCAATTTCATAAATTCGAATATCAGGGAAATTTTATCCCGAGCTAAATTACTATATTTATCAATAATATTATTAAACCTTTCCAGCCCCTCTCTTTGGGGTATACTTGAAAATAGGTCGACTACATCTATCGTGACCAAAAACATATCATGACTAACTAGTCCAGTTTCAAGCCTTCCCAGAAAGTCCCAGGAGTCGATTACTATGTGGGATACCTTGTTATACACCGGCTTCAACCAATCGTCAATAACTGAACCAAAAGGAAAAATTTTTGACCTATTTCCCGAAATTATTGGATGAAATGGTGGATCAGTCACACTTTTGTGTATTTTAGGTATACCCATCATTGTACTAATGATAAGGAACTCCACTTTCAAATAATTATACATATTCACCTCAATTCTATCATCTAATAGAATCTCTTCCAAAAATAAATCAATTTTATGATATCCAATGTGCACTTCGTTCATGGAGGATATTTCATAATTACCAGAATTCAATAATATATAATTGATTTTATTATATTCTGCCGAATCATATATAACCACCCCTCTACCTTTATCAGGTTTCATTACCCATATATTGTGGTTCTTTTGTATTTCCTTTAATGTAATAAATTCATTGTAATCCAAATTCTAATTCATTTTGGAAATTTTGCATTTATTTCCATATTCATACATCTCATCAATAACCACCTTCTCAAAAATAGCCAATGTATTATTCATGGGAGGGGTGAATACACTTTTCTTTTTAAACTTATTGCACTGCCCATGCCCTTTTCCATCAAAATATACAGCTAAATTCATCTTCTTTAAATATTTTTTTTAAATCAACTATATACTCCACTAAATTAATAGTACTACTGGGTACATATTTCATTCCCTTAGAAAATAAATAAAAATGTTAATTTTTAAGTTCCATTTGTGTGTAATTAAAAATATAAAAATCCCCTAAACTGAAATGAATGTCACTATGTTTAATAATATTGAATTTCTCATCCATCTGTTTCCTCCCCTGTAGTCCTCCTATTCTTCCCATTTGTTCTTTCTCCAGTTCCCCTGTGTTCTGTACTGCCCCTTGTGTGCACCTTTCCAATTCCTGCTTTTCTCTAAAAAAATGGAATTAAAATGTTTGTTTCCCCTTCCATTCAAATTGTCATATTTATCTCTATTCGGCCCATTATTGTCTTTTGATGGAACATCCTGCTTATGACCCCCTCTATTAGGTCCCCACTTATACGCTTCTCTTTTTTCATACTGTAGCAGGTCTCTTTTCATTTTGCTACATTGGGAGGGTGGCCTAATGGTTAAGATATTTGCCTTACAAACAAAAGATGCAGGGTTTGAGTCTCACAAGGGATAATTGGCTAGGCTTGCAAGGGCAGTTAGCCTAGTACTAACCTATTTTCTATCATATTGTTTATTCAAATTACTTTCTACCCACATATATTGAGTCTCAAAATACATTTCATACTCATTACACATTAAATAATTTGTTATAACATTATCAAGTTGTTCTAACTCGGCCATTAAGCTGCATATTTTCTTATCATTGCAAGATATAATGAACTTCATAAATGTAAAACCAAAGTTATTGAACATACTTGTACACTCATTAATATTATTTTCATCCATTTCTACTCCCATGGGAACCTTAAAAAACCTTAGTCCCATAGGCACAATCCCAACATCCAAACATTTTTTTAAATAAGTATTGTCCAGTTGTATACTTTTAAGAGCTTTGAGCTTTTTCCCAAACTCGTAGATAATGTCCTTTAAAGTTCTACAGTCATTATGATTGTTGTCACCTTCAATACCTTCATTAACAGCCTTAATTTCCCCATTAAAATTGAAATTTTTATCCAAAAAAGTATTTAAATTGAAACGCTTATTGCACCCTTGAATATAGTTCGCATTGCCTGCAGTCACAGTACCTGAATGGGTAGGATGTCCTACCATCGCGTATGTTCTTTTTGGTGCCACCCGTTTTGGCTTGGCACCTGAAATATTAAAACTGACCTCCGATCCGCTTCCATTTCTGTTTACTTGATGATCCACACCATCGTTGTCTTTAGAACCAGATCCATAAGAGGCTCGACCATTTACTCCAACTCCATCTCCTTGACCATTCAGTATTGAGGAGGCATACCTGCATCCTCGGGTGTTGAATGGTGACGTCACTCCCTGTTCCTTTCTACCACTAGTTTCCAGCTGGGTAATCATCTCGATAAGCCTTGTAAGCTCCTCTTTTATAATAGCCATCTCAGATTAGAGTTTGTGTATATCGTCTTTCCGGGGGGAAAAAATGGAGGGCAATTCATCCAAGGAATCCATGTCTTTACAGCAACTAAGAAGAAACTCGCACCAGGAACAGTCAACAACAGAAATGGAACACAACCCAGAATCTGTTCACTGCTATTGCATGGAATTATGCACCGGCACCAAATATAAACGATAGTCCATTTATTGAAAAAAATAAAATGTTAACACAATACAAAATCCAGCGCAAAAGTTAAGTGCTTTCATCTACTCCTTCATAGACTTCATCAGAACAGTTGGTTTTGTTCCCAACAACATTTTATATTTTCATAAGCCTATCAGAGACTACAGTTCATTAATAAAGTGCTCAGTGCATAAAAATACCTTGGCATATTCGATTCAATGACATAACTTCAGTCCTTTTTATTCCCCCTATGTATTAAACTAATATATGCCCCCTCCCCCATAAAATATATATGGTAAAACTGACATATAAATATATCCAAAATGTTTTATGATCAAAACATTATAACCCAAAAAATGGATGCAAAAATAAATAAATAAATATATCATAACTTAGTATACCCATTATTATTTTCTAAAATAGGTTTGATAGAAATACTATCATTAATTCCTGGGTGTACGGAAGCGTTTAATCTGATCTGCCACCTAGCTTCTCTATCACCCAGTTTTTTTTTTTATATTCCCCCCTCTTGTTCCAGAGTAGTATGATCATACCATACTACCCAGCCCCCATCCCCCTTTTAGAAAACTGGAAAAATAATTCCAGTTCGATAAAGTAATATCCTCCACATCATACAATACTGCCAGGTGAGTTAACCATTTCATACCAATATTTTTATGATATCTGGCCAATTGTCAGTCAATGCTGCAGTTTTACTACAGTGGAACTGTTTGTCACAGTGGCCTTAGCTACAGAAATACATCCAGGCCTATTGTCTGCTTTTGGCACTATCTCTACAGAAGATGGCATATCCATCTGATTTGTGAGCTCCTCCCAACAATGTCCCACCAAACGTTCAACACTTTCCTACATAGGCTGAGAAGAGCATAGGCAATGTCTGTTCTCTATTTCCTCCTGAGTCAGTAGATGGTTTCCTAGAAAATCCTAATGGCTATTATCCATAAGAAGACCAAACTCCTTTCACAATAAGACCTTCTCTTTGGAAAAACTGCTATAGTTGCTGCCTTCCTGGCCTGACAGTGTTTATCATGTCAGCACTAGCATTCAGTGGAAGGTCTCTTTCTTTAAGCTGATGGCTTATATCATGTCGATGTCACCAGCTAGTATTGAAGTTACTGCCAGGATGGTATTGACCCTGTTTTAGCATTACATCATAAGGAAAATGTTTAGCTGCATAACTCTGTAACATATGCAAGCAGCAACTGTTCTATTTTAAACACACACTCACCAGTTAGAGCATATCTGAGCAGCACAGAATATAGTGAACTAAACAATTATAACCTTTAATACAACAGGTTATTATATTCTTAATATATGCAGTTCTGATTTGGCATGCAGTTCCGGTTTTTATGCTTTTCCTCCCAATGTCATTCCCTGCTCCCTTTTCATAAAAAGTCTTATTATCTGAGTAAGACAAGTAAGTTTCTCAGGATGTCAAAGCCTTCCTGATGTATCACATTATGTGCATACTGAATGTGAATCCACTATATTCATACATATTACTTTGTTGGAGGTCAGTTCTCCTTTACTATAGAAAGGATCATATATTATCATACTAACTGGAGTTCCGTGATAGAGGTCAGGGGGTCAGCAACAACTGGGCTATGCAGCAATTTCATACCTATGTGCAGATCATGCTTGTGGGTGGTTGTATATGCACCTGATCTCAACCTCTCCTCATATTATATGCTTAGTCAAGGACAGAGCAATGTTTACCATATTATGAAAAGAAAATCATCAGCTATAGCATAGCTTATAATCCATGTTAGTCAGCAGAGCCAAAGCTGGTTCAACTGGTACATGGTACTGCTCCAGTCTGGCTCCCCACAACACTAAGTTGGGGAGAAAAAAGGCTTATTATTAGCTCTTTTCTCCTAAAGAGGAGCATCATATCATCTGTGTCTCACACACACACACACACACACACACACACACACACACACACACACACACACACACACACACACACAACCCCCCCCCTTAAAAATGAATAAATAAGTAAATAAAATCATACCCCTAAACATTTTGAGCCTGAGGCAGTCACCCCGTTTGCCCCACTCTAGCTATACATCTGCTAATCAGCTTTAACCCAGCTTTCTAAAAAAAAGTAATATGGTGTACTTTGTCACATACCATATTGACACAGTGAATACAAACACAAAATGTTTTAGAAAGAAAGAAGGGTAGGTTTGTTTTTTTCTAATCCAATTCCTAGACATCTTACTAGGCATGAATGTTTAATCTTACTATGTTTTCAGAAAAATGTACTTAATTTCATATATATGAGCATTTGAGTGACAGATGTATGCACCATAACCACATATTTTTGAAAATACTTGACATACTTGTGAAATGTTTGAAACTCTTTATTTCTAAAAGGTTTTAGGTTTTGGAGTGCTGTTTTAGGACATCTCTACTTGCAGTAGTAATAGCTGAATAACAGTACACAATCACCCCTGTTAAATAGCAGAATAACAGTACAAGATCACCCCTATTATGAAACGTAAGAAGGCAGGTAAAAATTGCATGGTTACTTTTTCATGATGTCTATAGGTTCTTAAAGTTGAAAGTGCATACTTTCTTCAAAATGAACTAATATTCTTCCATCTAGCAAACACTGTTGGAAATGAAAATAAGAAAACAAATGCATAGATAGTTTGCTTTTAGAGGCTGCTCTGTAACATTTATAAACAGTTATAATGTTTTGGTGACTGTGCAATACATAATGGGCTGGATTCATGAAGGCTTGCACGGAGTCTAAGAGTAGAGTAAGACTCCAGCAAGCCAACATGTCCACCCAGCGATCCAGGAACAGCCGGTAGGGGCATGCAACGGAGTTCTCCAAACTAGTCCTACACGGATAGGGCTGGGATATGCAAATTAACTCAATTGCATGCGAAAGCCATGCAAATGAGGTAAATTTGCAATCCAGGAAACCCGAACCTGTCCAAGTAGGAGTAGTGTTATTTGCAGAAATGTACTCAGTTGATAACTGAGTACGGTTCTACAAATAGCAAAACGGAGCCATGTCAGCTGTAAAAAAAGCATGCATTCTCAGGAGGAAGCATGCCAATAGCCCAAAATACAGCCATTGGCAACAGGAAGTGATGCAAAAAAAAAAAAAAACTTTTTATTTTTTATCCCGATCTCCAGGGTTTAACCGTAGCGCAGCGCCGCGCAAACGCGCTGCACCCTAAATATCAGAAAATAAATAATTATGATCCACAAATGTGGATTTCATAGGGAAAATGAATCTACAATGCAAGGGAATGGCAGGCTGAAGCCAACATGACCACCGAGTAGAGGTTGCTAAGGGGGGAAGCTCAGTCTAAGAGATGTAACTAAGCATTAGTAGGCAATCCTATGCAAATGAGAGTTATAACAGTGAATCGCAAGTTTACATAGCAAATGAGCACAGTCACTGGAGTGTAGGAGTAGGATAAGGGGAGTTACAGAGTAGAAGATAGGTGACATCACAAGGGGGGATATGTATGAAAGGAGTGCAGCTCATTGGAGCAGAGTGACATTTGTCAGCTTACATTTACATAACAGTGAAAGAGGTGTGTCAACAGGTAGGCCAGGTAAAGTCAAGAAATCGAAGGTGTATGCTGTGGATAACACCAAAGTTCTTTGCTGAGCATGCATGCGCGTGTGTGCCCGCCAGTAAACCCGAGTAAGACAGTGTGTGCATGTGTAAGCGTGTGTGCACGCATATAGGCTGCAGTAAGCACATGTAAGGCTGTGTAAACATTTGTAAGTGCGTTTGCGCCGGTGTGCGCGCGTTTTAACAAGAATAAGCAAGATTTAGTCTGTGTAAGCATGTGTGCTAGCATGTGAGCTGGTGTGTGCGTGTTTGCACTTGTTTGTGCGGCGCTGCCCCCCTGAGGAAACAGAAAGGGAAAAGGAAGCACAACAGATAGTAGGAAGTTAACCAGGGAGTACTAGCAGAGCTAGCAGATGAAAACAATCAGAATCAGGCAATTACACAGGCAGTACACTAGCCCAGCCCAGCCCAGCACTTAAAACACAGCAAAAACCATTCCAGTATGTTTTACTCAGACACACTGCAACACTGCAGTAAGCTAATAGAAGTGAAAATTGAAAAGGCTTTACTGAGACAAAGAAATGTTAGGGGCTGCCATTGCTGTCATAAGGCAACATATGCAACATGCTGAGGGTGGTGACAATGCAAATGCTGCTGAGCAACCCACAGTGAGGAGATGGAGAAGAGTGTACAGGCCTAGGGTAACCTACCAGGGGCTACATGAGCTGGAGATAATGGAGCGCTATAGAGTGGACAGAGACCTCATGCAGCAAATTGTTGAGTTGTGCAGGCCATGCCTCACACACAATACCAACAGAGGGGAACCCATCCCAGTGGAAACCAAGGTATGTGTTGGCCTAAGAATATTAGCAACAGGTACCTTCCAGAGACCAACTGGCGATATGATGGGGATTTCACAGGCATCAGTATCTAGGGTACTGCACCAGTTCCTGAATGCTATGGCAGCACATGTCAGTGATCATGTATATTTCCCCAATTCCCATGAGGTATTGGCCAGCAATATGCGTCTCTTCCAGCAAATAGCGGAATACCCTGAGGTAATGGGTGCAATAGACTGCAAGCACATTCACATCAAAGCACCAGCTGGTGAGCATGGTAGGGTCTACTACAACCAGAAGGGTTACCCCTCCATCAACTGCCAGGTTGTGTGTGATGCCCAGGGCATAATAATGAATGTGTGTGCTGGCTGCCCTGGAAGCTACCATAACTCCCATATCTGGCATTTGACACAGCTGTACCAGACATTTGCCAATGGGGACATCCCTCATGGTCACCTAGTGGGGGATGCTGGATATGCACTCGAGGTGTGGCTGATGACACCCATCAGAAATGCACACACACCTGAACAGGAATGCCATAATGAGGCACACGCACAAACACAAAATGTAATTGAGCATGTGTTTGGGCTGCTCAAGTCACGGTTCCGGTGCCTGGACACATCTGGTGGAGCCTTGCAGTACTCACCAACTACATGTACCCAAATAGTCATGGTATGTGCTATGCTACACAATATGATCCTGTGAAAACAGCTGCAGCAGGAGCAGCATAGGGCCGGGCACAACAGCCCCCCACCATTGCCAAGGCCATCACAGGCAGAGCGTGACTCGGAGGGGGAACAACCTGAGCCTGCCCCAGTAGGCAGAAGGAGGCTTTGGCCTTGGCAAAGAGGCAACGCATAGCATATACACTGGCTCAGTAGGAACCCTGGAAATGATACCTCTCTCCAACTCGCACATATAATAAAAGCGATGCCTAACTTGACACTACCTGTTAACAAACATGTATAGTGGGTGTAAAATGTGCATCCGACATAGGCAGCCCTGCAGCACCACCTGACACATGATTGTTATGTGTTAAGCAATATAAAGCACTGCTAAACAGCTCTCACCACTATTTAGTATATGTAAACAAAATTGCACACACTAAGTAGCACAACTACAGGCAATGTTCAGCAATATTGTGCACTGTCCAGCAATGTTGGGCAACATTGAGCAAGTCTGGTCAAATGTGGGTATAGTACATCAAAAGCAGGTTAACAAGTCCATATTTGCTTCACTTCTCTTGAAGCAGTCTGTTCTGGCATGTATGAAAATATGAAGCACTGACAGTCCTCGAACCCAGGATACAGTGCACTATAGTCAGAGTACAGAACCACTAAACCATGACAGCATGTCAATGGTCAACTTGTATGAAAGAATGTTGATAAGTCAATGCTAAGTATCTCATGGAAACCTTGCAGGCATAGCATAATCTGTGTTGAGTTAAGACACATAGGTGAGGCCTGCAGTAATAATAGAACCTGATATTCAACACATATATAGTATAAATGTTAAAATTGGTAATGTTCACACACAGCAACAAATGTAGGGGACCTCAGACAGCAACATACTGCAAGGTCACACTGGGTATGCTCACACACTTGGAACTATGAGACAAATGTCAGGCAACAAAACACTGAAAGTCTGAATTGGGCATGCTCACACACTTAGAACAAGTCTGAGTACAGCAGTGGGCCACACATATCCCTCAGTTGCATATGTCAATCCAGGAACCTTGCACTATTCACCAATCCACCATGTGCACACAGTGATATGACAACAGACACAATATAATACAGTGAAATCCTGTCACAATCAAATATGTAATGCAGAAACCTAGGTTGTTCATAGGAAGTGGTAAAGCAAAGAAGAAACAAAACCTGCAATCAGTACCATCACTGAACAATGTGCATCCTGAACATTAGCATAGGTTCAAAGGTTGACACTAGGCTATCTGCCCTAGGGTATGTAGAAGCCTAGCCACAGTGTGTTTGTATTCTGCAACCACGCTAGATCAGTAGACTGTGCTTATTAATAGTAGTTCACACAAGATATCTCACATATGTTCATTTCATTCTGCCTCTGTCTAGCAAGGACCCATAACATATCCCAGGGCTAAACGTACGATCACCCATCCACCTGTGAAGATGTCACCTGTAGGTGGTGGTCAGCGTGGGTCTGTGCATATGTGGGACTGTGATCACATTCCCGAGTGAGTGGAGCCTCTGTGATGGTAATATGCCCTTACAGCATGTCCTATTAACATCATTGCTCACGTACCTGTCCCTGGAGCATGTAGCTGTAAGGGACTTTGATATCCTCATGTGGAGCCTGTCCATCAATGCTGTGATGGACATGGCTTCAAACAAAAGGCACAGACTGCATCCAAGTAGACAGTAAGCAACTGAGGAGAGCTGGGGTCACCATACAACTATGCATACCATCTCTGTGAGGCCCTAGATCCACTTGGTTATGTAAATCTGTGTACATTCCAGTTGCTGCAGATGTTGGGTAAAGTACATCCAACATGGGGCATTGTATCCAAGCATGTGCATGATGACTATCGGGTCACAATGACCCCACCTGATCCGGATGTAAAACCATATGGGATAAGGTTGGCTAAATAGAAGGTGTGTCCAACAACATTGGCAACGTGAATGTCAAAGGTGAGAGTACTAAGTATTCATGTCCCCAAATCACACACACTGTATGTGATGTATCATCACCTATGTGGTAATGTGTGTGCACGATGTTACTACCAAAGGTGATGACTATGCATCTAAAGGAAGGTAGCTGTAGGCCATGGCTCTGGCACCAGTCATCCGTCTCTGTGAGACCCTCTCTGAGGATGCTTGTGCCAACTGTGGAGTCGAGTATGGCACACAGTTTGCAGTCATCTGCAAACATGGTCAGCCATATTCCTCCTGTGTTAGCCAGTATGTATCAGACATATATACAGAACAAGAGAGGTCCCAGGACTGAACCCTGTGGGATGCCACATGCAACTGGTGTATAGTCAGACATGGCACCTGCAATACTGACCATGTGTGTGCTATCCATGATCCAGTTAGCAATTCATCTTGTGACACATGTGTTGATATTGAATCTGGTGATCTAATGTATAAAGGCCAAGTGGGGTATTGTGTAGAACTGGTGTGCGAGCTCCAGGTAGGCTGTGTGGACAACCCTGTGTACATCTATGGACCTGTTAACTGTTTAAAGACATCAAACAGCTGCAATAGGCAAGATATGCCCACAACAAAACAAAATTGTGTAGGATCCAGTGTCTGTAGGCTCACAATGTGTATGTGTATGTGTTTCACAATGATACACTCCATAGCATAGCAGACCAGGATAGTTAGGCATATATTGGGATAATGTCCAGGGTCCCAGCACTGTGGAGCGGGTACACCATAGCTGTACACCATTCCATGGGTACATATCCTGTAGTAACTGTGATATTGAACAGTGACATAATGTGAGTGTGAAGTTTGTCATGAATCTCGTGTATGCCACAGTCCGGGACACTATCTGGTCCCACTGATGCTGTGTTGTCCACTATGGAGAGGGCAACACACACATGTTCATCTGTGATGTCAGGGAGGCTACACCCTGTTGTGATGGACATGTGTACTGCAGGGGGGATGGTGGGGAAACATTCACACTGAACCAGTTGTCCAGGATGTCCGCAATGTCAGCGGGTTCACTGTATCATTTGTAATTATGCAGTAACTCACAGCATATCTGTGAGTTCCCACCCAGGTCCCTGACATAACAAAATAAGGCCTTGTGATTGTCCATAGTGTCTGTTGCAAGTGTCCATTAGAAGTGGGCCTTAGATGAATCAACAAGTGATCATAGCTATACCATAGTACTGATCAAAGATGCCTTCCTGATTGTGATTGTGCTCCATAATGTAGTAGCCTCCTCCTTTCCCTGTATATCTCAGTAATGGCTGTGATCCACTAGACAGGTCTCCTGCCATTGGAGGAGTGAGGCTTGTAGTTATCTGGGATAGCATGATCCATGCATTCCAGTAGTTGTCCATAGAATGGGCTTGTAAAGTATGAAGTGGTCTGAGCCATAATTAACACTGTCCCAGGGTTATTGAGGGAATACCACCTCAGTTTGTACAAGTGTGACATTCGCTTATGAGAAGTACGTCATTGAGATCACATAGGATGTGTGTGTGTATGGGATATGTATGTCTAGTGAGATGAATGCATGTTCCGACCTTAACAATGACGGGTATACCTGTGTTGTGGAACATAGAGTCCCCATGTGGGTGATGATCAGGTCCCACATGTTTTAACCCTCTGTGTGTATGTGTTGACCAGGTCTGCCATAGCAGTTGAGTGTAACAATCCCAGCAACTGTTGTGCGAGGGTGTCAGTGCTTGAGTAGTATACACAGTCAATGTTCATGTATATGACGTCACACAATATAATGGTGTTTGGTGAGACCTTCACATTCCCCAGTGTTCCCAGGAATAACGAGTGTTGTACCCAAGTTAGGGGGTGTGGTCTGTAACAGTCTACAAACTGAAATGCAGTGTTGCACACTCTCAGTTGCACATGTACATTCCCCAATGCTTTGTGCACTGCTACCAATCTGGAGGTATGTGCATGAATGATGTATATGGATACTCCCCTATTGTTGTTGTCCGGTCCGAGTGTTGTGTCTGAAAACCATGGTATGACGTAAAACCTGTTAGTGCTGCTGTGCTTTTGTGAGCCTAAACCAGGTGTTTGTTACTGCACAGATATTGACAGATTCCATACTGATGTGAGTCCTGAGTGCATGCATTCTGAGGGTTAGACATCAGTTGTTGAGCACCATCACTCTCCGTTTCCTGTACCCTGTAACGTCTATGGCTGTGGTTATGTCTTCTGACCCTTGCTTCAAATAGCCACTATGTGTGTGTCAAGAACCTAAGGCAGTCTGTGAAAGCCTAGGGGTGACAGGTGCATGGCGTCCATAGTGAATGTACGTGGCATGTTGAGCATGTAATCCCAGGCTGACAGACACTGTATCCCCTGTGAATGACAACAATATGTTAGGCAACTGTTAAAAGTGATCATTTCATCTGTATACTGTGACATAGTACTTGTTGAGGGTAAGATGCTACACAAGGTCTGCATCCTACTGGCCTGGGCTACATGATCAGAGAGCTCCACTATGTCTCTTGTCACGTAGTCCAGGGAGGAACGTCTGAGGGTTTACACACCAGCATGGTCAATGATGGAGCCATATTTGTGCTTGCAGTGGACTGACAACAGTGCATGTGTCATGTGGCATATCCTGGCACCCAACATACAGCACAAAGTGACCTTCACCTTGGTCAGCCTGGCGAGTGGGATGTCAGTGTGACCGACAATTACAGTCACCTAATACAAGTGAATGAGGTGTGTTGTGTAGGCCTATGGGCAGTGACTGTGTGGCACAATGACTTTGTGAACTATGTGATATGTGTGTATGGTTGTGTGTTAGCAGTTGTTTGTGTGTCTGCTTTGAATGTCTCTGCTGCTTAGGCAGAGTATATTTAGATGCTCCAAGTATGTCTTTGTGTGTCAATGTATATGGTTTGCTGTTGTCATAGGTCCATGTGCGACAGTATTTGTGGTGTGTGTGGTTACATTCACCACTGGATAGACTGTGCCAGTCATGGCTTGGGAGAGCTCAGCCTCCTGTCTGTCTATACAGTTGCACCTCTCACATATATCCAAGTGTGTTGGTAGGAGGACAGTGTTCCCTGTGTACATAAGGCAGTTGTAACAATGCATCAGAATTCCAGTATGCACCAGCTGGACTGGAGAGTACACACAAAACTGACCTTTGGACATGCCAGGATAAAATTATGACACACACTGTCGACTGATCACAAAGGACCAGTAGTGTGTCAAGTGTGTAAAAGAGTATAACAGGGGTTTACTGTTCAGGTTTGTTGTTGCTGTGGAAAGATAATCTGCAAAGGAGTACAGACAGAAACATTACACCTCCTACAGCTATGTCAGAAATATCGATGTACACTCGTATATGTCCTGAGTCAGGGTCAACTGTACCTGACTGACAATGTCGACATCCTGTCAGACAGGCCCATACATACATATACCCACCTCCCAGTGACAAAAGGCCCTAACATCATACCAGGAGATATCACATGTAGGATGTGTAAACTGGTCCTCCAAATGCAAAATGAATCCCATCACGCGGATAACATTGATTCCCCATATGTGTCATAAGTGAACAACAGGACAAACAGACACTGCAGCCGAACAGTCTGTTGAGACTCACACTCACTACAGGACCTTACACCATTGAATGTGTTACAGCAACATGCGGCACACCCCACAAGTGTTGGTGCACAACACACCATGGGAACTATAGTCCTATAAGACTACGAAGTCAGAACTGCTAGTCCATGGAGTCCATCATGATTGCAGTCAAGAACAGAGATATTGTAAACCAACAAACACACAACCCAAATGTCTGTCGTATGTTAATGAGCACATCATGCTCCCCAAACCTGCTAGATATCTTGCAAGGCAGACACCCAGGACATACATCACTAACAGGAGCAACACAGGTCCCACATAGACTTTGAATAGCCCTGTACCAACATCACAGACACATGTTGTATCCACAAAACCTACAATCCCTGCATGAATATGTATTGTCATATGAAGGAATGTTAATTTGTCCACAGATAGATCACACATGCTATGAATTGTGTAGTCCTGTTCAAGATGTTCACACCTGCTGACCCACAAGGTTCATTCCTGGGATTGCATAACACTAAGTGCACACACATTACCATGTCCAGTCTAATGATGTCAGCAACCTACAAATATAGCATGTGAATAAAAATCGCACAGTAAAGCATATAGTGTGTCATGTTAATGCGTATCTCACTAATATCATAACATAATTAGGTAGGGGTTTGAATCTTACAATTGCTGAGTATGTGTGTGATTGCCTTTGAGAGAAGTGTCCTTTTTGGAGACTGTGGAAACACATTAGGAGTGCTGAATTCCCCTTTGCCAAGTGTGATGATGTCAGCATCCTACAAATAGAGCTTTGGAAATAAAGGCTTCCAGTAAAGCAAATAGCATGTTGTGTTAATGCATATCTCACTAGTGTCATAACATAGTTAGGTAGGGGTTTGAATGCTATGTGTGTGATTCCCTTTAAGAGGAGTGTCCATTTTGGAGACTGTGGAAACACATTAGGAGTGCTGAATACCCCTTTGCCAAGTGTGATGATGTCAGCATCCTACAAATAGAGCTTTGGAAATAAATGCTCCCAGTAAAGCAAATAGCACGTCGTGTTAATGCGTATCTCACTAGTGTCATGACATAGTAAGGTAGGGGTTTGAGTCCTACAAATGCTGAGTGTGAATATGTATGTGTGTGATTGCCTTTGGGAGGAGTGTTCTTTTTGGAGACTGTGGAAACAAATTAGGAGTGGTGAATACCCCTTTGCCAAGTGTGATAATGTCAGCATCCTACAAATAGAGCTTTGGAAATGAAGGATTCCAGTAAAGCAAATAGCACGTTGTGTTAATGCGTATCTCATGAGTGGCATAACATAGTTAAGTAGGGGTTTGAATCCTGTAAGTGTGTGATTACCTTTGAAAGGACTGGCCATTTTTGGAGACTGTGGAAACACATGAGGAGTGGTGAATACCTCTTTGCCAAGTGTGATGATGTCAGTATCCCACAAATACAGCAGTGGAGAATAAAACACTCAGTAAAGCATATAGTGCATCATGTTAATGTTTATCTTACTCGCATCATGGCATCATTAGGTAGTGATTTGAATTCTACAAATGCTGAGTGTGTGGGTGTGTGTAATCCTATGAGAAGAGTGGCCTTTTTTGAGAATGTGAAAACACATCAAGAGAGGTGAATATCCCTTTTGCTGGTTTGATAATGTCAGTATCCCACAAAAACAGCAGTGGAAATGAAAACACCCAATAAAGCATATGGCGCATAGTGGTAATGCATATGTGTCTAGTACCATGACATAGATAGGTAGCGTATTGAATCCTGCAATTGTTGAGTGTGTGTGTGTGTGTGTGACACTGTTGAGCAAAGTGTTGTGTGTTTTGCTACTACTACTGTATGACATATCAGTAAAACAACAGTATGTGCATTGCACACTGCTGGTATCTGTATGGCAAATACACATATGTACATGTGACCTAAATTGGTAACTGTGTGGACAAGACATATATGTACATGTGACCTCATTCATGTCATAGATGTGAAGCCTGCTGTCAACACAACTACATCTGTCACCATTGACATTTTTTGCTGCTGCTTCTTGGACAATAGATCACATATGTATGTATGTATGTGACAGGTCCAGCCACTGTAGTGAGCTGTGCCCTAAGTCATCTGTGTCACACACACGCATGACAGTTGTTATACAATAGTGTGAGTGTGAGTGTATGCCTGTGGCATATGACAGACATGCCCAAACACAACACAATCTGTTAATAATGGCCATTCATGGTAGGTATACAACAAACCCATGTATATGCATACAGACACCTTATTACTTATGTGATACACTGAGGGACATCAGCATAGCCTTGAGGATGTGGGTATCAAAGGACAGATGACATCACATGTGGCTGTCTGTACACATCGGTACCCCTGCTACCAGTTGTGTGCTACTACCAATGTGGTACAATCAGTATAATATGTGTAGCAAATGTGGATGAGTATGCTGTTGTTGTATCATAGCTTCACAACATGTGTTTGTCAACAGGTATGTGTCTGTATGATACCCTCATGGAAGATAGGTGTCCAATCTGGGGAATGCTTTGTAGGCCACTGTATGCATCACCAGATGTGGATGTACATATACCTAGTGTGTCTGCGTGTATCTAGGACAGACACTTGGCAAACAGGAGTGGTCACGGGAATGTGTGGTGATCATTACCACTGGTAACTGGTATAGTACAAAACCAGAATGATTCTAATGCTACTGTGTATCCCACAGCTGTGTGTCAGTTGTCAAGACATCATGTAACGATTTGTTTAAATCAGGCTATTGAGGTTATGTACACTACCAGAATGTTATACAATGACTGATATCAACAGTATCACCCACAGCATAGTGTCATACCATGTCATACACACGTGTACCCAAGTTGTGACATATGTGTAGTGACATGCATATTGGACACCAATAGGAAATGTGAAGTATTAACACTGTGTAGTACAGGGCATGTCACCCTTCACATGTGCCCACCATGCACATACATGCAAATAGTGCACCTCCACCAAGTTCACAAATGTACACCTTGTAATCTCTACAGCACACATCATAGATGTTACATCCACTCAGCAACACATGCTGCCAGTACCACACACATCAGCCAACTATCATATGTGTGGACAATCCATGTTTGGTATTAACACTGGTATATACAAAACAATATTCATAATCACTGCTGGGATGCATCATGCCTGCTCAGATACACCAACAAGGATATCAATACCCATTACTGGTCACAACATGCTAACATTGCTACACTGCTAGTAGGTCACCCTGTGCATTAGCACCATGTTTTCCTGTTCCTGCATCAGTGTCACAGTTGACAGGAGGTGGCACAGTGTCATCATATGCACAGGGTGTGTGGTTGTTTTCCAGAGCCCGACAATGACCCAGCCAATCAACATGCATGTGTGTGTGTGTGTGTGTGTGTGTGTGTGTGTGTGTGTGTGTGTGTGTGTGTGTGTGTGTGTGTGTGTGTGTGTGTGTGTGTGTGTGTGTGTGTGTGTGTGTGTGTGTGTGAGGGACAACAGTACAGTACGGGTCAGTGTTGATGTGATGTGTGTGTGTGTTAGCCCTACGTGTTGGTAGTATGTGTGTGTGTCTGCATGCACACAGTACCCCCTTGTGGCTGCCAAATACGTGAGTTTGTGGAACAGCCACAGACTGTACCTGCCAGGCTGTACAGATCACTGTCTCCGGCCATGGACACAGTACCTGTCCCTGACAGGGGTGACACAGACTGTATCAGGTACTAAGCCAGACTGAGTACTATCGGCAGAGGCAGAGTGATGTTGACTGGACCCATGTCCCTGCTGGGACTGGCCAGAGCCACATGCACGTGGTCATCTCGGACGGTCTACTGACAGCCCAGCCACAACATTGCTGGGGCTGGTACTGTCACTATGGGAGCAGCTGGCACTTGGTTGTCGTCCGCGTCGGCTGCCAGCTGAGGATCTTGCTGGCATACGTCCATGTCAACGTCCTAGCCATCCTGCACTGTCCTGGCACATGGACATGACATTGCGGAGGACATCTAGTGTCTCCCCCCAATGTCTATCAATGACATCGGTGTAATTGCGGATGGCACCGGCAAGGTCACGGATACTGTCATTGATCGCAGTGTTATGAGTCCTCTGCACCCTTAGTCCCTGCCTGTTGTACCATTCCATACGTGCCTGTGCTTGCATCACAGCCCGAAACATACCTGAGGTTGTGAGACCTGTGTGGGCACGCCTGCCAGGGGCATTACGGCCAGTGATGCTCCCACGAGAACCTCTGGACATATGCCTATGTGGTAGCATTCTGTGTGTCTGGCCATGGCTGCTGTGTGGGGTTGCATGTGCCATGGATACCACACTTTCCTGGTCAATGCCTACCGTATGCTGTTCCTCACCTAAGGTGTTGAGGGATGTAATGGCAGTACGTATGCGCACATAGATGGGGTGGAAAGCTGTGTACTGTCAATTGGTGGACCACCGACAGACCCTGTCAAACATGCCTGTGCCACTATACATGTATCATCATGGTCACTATTAATGGCAGTGACCTCAGGGACACCACTGCACCCATCCAACATTACCTCAGCACCTGTGAGAGGGAGACAGGAAGCACACTTTACCATCTGTACAGATTGTTCGCACACATGCACACATGCACACATGAACACATAAACACATGCACACATGCACACATGAACACATGAACACATGCACACATGAACACATGCACACATGCACACATGCACACATGAACACATGAACACATGCACACATGCACACATGAACACGTGAACTCATGAACACACGAACATATGCACACATGAACACATGAACGCATGCACACATGAACACATGCAAACATGAACACATAAACACATGAACACATGAACACATGAACACATAAACACATGTACACATGAACACATGAACACATGCACACATGAACACATGAACACATGCACACATGCACACATGCACACATGCAAACATGAACACATGAACACATGCACACATGAACACATGCACACATGAACACATGAACACATGCACACATGCACACATGCACACATGCAAACATGAACACATGAACACATGCACACATGAACACATGCACACATGAACACATAAACACATGCACACTAATACACTACATATTATAGTTGACACACTCACACACACACACACACACACACACCGACAGCAATATGGAACATAGTCATTAGTGGTTGATGGTGGAGTACAGTATCACCATACAAGGAGTCCTCTCACATGTGTCAGCATGCAGGATGTGTGTTGCTCGATAGCATGCAGTGCGAGTGTAGAGAGTCCTTGTAGTTAACAGTATACATATCGTTGATGCATGTGTGTTGTTCACTGATTGCCCTCACCCTGGTGGACAATGTGTACATGGACACAACATTGCACTGCAAGTCTGAAACACTTTCCAATGTCGTGTGCACCATCACTCATAGGTATACAAACCATGTCCGGATGCATACAACTGTCAGGTGTCTAACAATGAATGCTATGTGTAGTACTGCAGGTACTGTAACTGAATGTAGTGTAGTACCATGGGCCATTATCAGGCAGCATCTTGTGGTCACTCAAGGACACTGAAGCATGTCACACTGGCAACTATCTCACTGTACCTGACCTGCACCACTTAGGCTACATTAAACAGTTCACAGACAGTCGTTGCATGGGCATGTCAGGTGTTTAGTAGGGAACATTGCCTAACATGACTGTGTTGTGTGTTGATGCATGTCACAGTGCCCCGTGATAGGGCTCTACCCCCAGGTATAGTAAGTGTGCTGTGTTGATCACATATGGGATACTGGAGTACGACCTTACAGTAGGTGTCTACATACAAAATGTGTATCATACTAACACATACTGCATATGACACAGTGGTGTGTGTTGTGTGCATGTGTACTGGCAATGCCTATACAATGTCCACTACAGTGTACCCCACTTGTTTGTGATGCTCTGTGTGTTGCATGTGTATGAGTCAGCTACTCATGTCATTGTGAAGTGCATAGTCACACAGAGAACATGCAGAGCATGCACTATGTGTAGGTGTTTGACATATGTATATGACCTACAACTCTCCTATGACATGCAGATGTCATATGCTAAATTGACTGTAGCCCACTCACCAGCATGGGTCTCCTGTCTTGCTATCACACCAGAAGGACCTGCAAGGATATGAGACAGTATGTCAGTGTCATCAACTATGGCATTGCTGCTGTGAGTCTGCAATTCTACAGTAGTACATGGGGTGACAGCCACAGGCATACAGATAATGTCCCGCATTATCAGTATTTCATGACACCAGGCACTACATATTCTGCATACACAGTACACATCTGATTTAATGCATATTAGAACATTTTGGATGACAGTGGTCTATGGATATGCCATGTTACCTGCACGCTCGTTGTCGTTGCGCTGGATGACTATGGCCATTCATGATGACAAAGGTTTGTTATAATAGTTGGCCAGGAGCCACCACGCTGAGGTGCAGCTCTTCCACTCTGGTGTGGGGGGGTTGTGTGGCAGCACCACCACCTGTGGCAAGCTGTTGCCTTTGGACATCGGAGGCATGCTGCCGGACATGTCTGATTAAATCACTGCAGTGATGGCGTACCTGCTCATAGGTGTGGTTATGCATGCCTACATCATTCACCTGACAGACAACATCCTGCCACAGTGCAGTGTGTCCATGCAGGTCCTGGCAGGATCTTGAAAACAGTAGATTGTAATGTTGGATGAGTGCATCTCTGATGACATCCTCCTCCTCCTCAGGGATATATGATGGCTTTCGGTTATGTGCCATAACATTGGAAGGCAATTAAACAGTAATTGTGAAAAAGGGGTCTACTTTAGTTGACCGAAACGCCAGTTCGCCGACACGCAAAACACCGAGACCAAACAACCGAAAACACACAATACCAACTCACAAAACCGAACACCATTACACCGACACACAAAATGTAAACTACACATTACACACAATTACATATCCACTAACCTTAACCCAAACCCTAACCCTAAGGTCCGACACTACCGCACACTTACCCTACCTGCACCCTAACCCTAACTTACTTAACCCACCCCTAAACCTAAAGTCCATCACTATCGCACACTTACCCTACCTGCACCCTAACCCTAACTCACTTAACCCGCCCCTAAACTACACTCCGTCACTATCACACACTTACCTTACCCGAACCCTAAGTCCGACACTACCGCACACTCACCTTTCCCGCACCCTAACCCTAAATCCCTCACTATCACACACTTACCTGTCCACTCCCTAACCCTAAATCCCTCACTATCGCGCACTTACCGAGTCACGCTCACACGTTCCCCATGTCGGTCTTTCGGCTGTCGGGATTTCACCTTGTCGATCACCTTCAGTTTCGGTCGTTTGGTCTCGGTTTTCGGCTTGTCGGCGAAGTGGCGTCTCGGTCAACTCAAGTAGACCCGTGAAAAAGACATGTTGCACACTCAACATTCTACTGTACAGACATCATTGTAATGCCATATATAGCAACCTATTGGCTTTCAGCAGATACAAACTTTTAATAACACATATAACTGCTAAGTCCACAACTGCCTGACAGTGCCTGGCACATGCTAAATACAAAACCATGTTCTATACAGCCACAAAGTGAAACCAGTATGTAGGACAATTCAACAGTACATGGCACACTGCATGTGACACAATGCAACACCTAGCCACAGGAGGTGTATATGAAGCTAATGCATACAGACATTTGTCATCCATTTAAATCTATGTACAGTGCAGTTACGGTACTAGCAGTACACCTCACTACTTGTTGATAGCAAACCCCTCAGTAACATATGTGCACATTTACCACTATAGGTGGCATACTGCTGTACTACAGTACACATGTTGCTGGATACGCACCTATACCTTGTGACACACATACCACCGAGGACATGTTATAGGCATACCCACACACACACAGCAGACATACCTACAAGACACAAGGGTATGGCAACCCAGATTACAATCACCTGTGTACCATACATTACTGTGTGTCAGCACATACATAATCTCATGCCTGAGGTATGTGATGTGTGTGGACTACAGGTAACAAACAAAAGTGTGTTACCAAGCCATGTTGATATAAACCACACTGTGCAACTGATGCATACAGCTTCAGGTACTACTACAGTCCATACGTGACTTGTATTCACTAGTGTTAACAATCAATAAGCATACATGTACTGCTTCAGCCTACAAAGGCACACTCGATTCAACAACATGGGACTACATCACAACATATGCCATAGTGATTTTCAGCCCTGACAATAGCATATGGACCTTTGGATGGGATTAGAGCTACAACACTACATACCATGGTATACACAGACTCCCAATAGGCTATCACACATATACACATCATTGATACATTCACATACACATTCTCCATCACACACAGTCAACCTCACATAGCATGTGTTGCAACAGGTACATGTGTGTGTGTATCATGTCCTAGGTAGCTGATAAGCTGTTATCCATACGGCCTATGGAAGCATAAACATGTGGTACCCTGCAATATGACACACATGTAATGTAGGTTTCTGTGCCCCTGTCATGCAAAGCCACAGGGGTGATTACCGGGTTGTGTTTCCTATCTCAAATGCAATCATCATGGTTATTGATGGCAACTGCTAATGAGGACCTTCACATGCTGTTGATAGGTAGTTGGTTCGACAGTATGGTATGTGTCTGTGATGATGATGTGCCAGTCAAGCATGTTCTGCTTTTTACATTACAAGGTATTGGGCAGTAGAGTGTGTATCTTTTCTGGTGTTCCATCTGTTTACATGGAGCACGTCCAACACCTGTAGGTTTGCCATAGCTTTGTATGTTGGCCAGGGGTGGCCACTGGGCAGGCGGTATGCGACACAGTGTGCAATTGGTTTGGTAAGACAGTCAGCATAGGGCATCTGTTGTAATCCACTACCACTCTTTGTGAGGTATGTGTCTGGCATCTACTGTTGCTGTGTATGTGTTCTGAGGTACATAGCAACAGGGACATTGTACATGATGGGTGTTATGACTGATGAGTGGAGTGGAACCCTGACCTCTGTTTCCATGGATGACACGAATTTACTGACGACATATGGACTGTACTAGTTTTACATGACTAGTGTGACACAGTGATCATCATTAGGGACACTACTGTCCACCTGTGTCCCGTAGTCTCTTATCACAGCTTTGGTGTTGAATACACTACCACCTATGTGTTAGTTCATGGGTACAGGGCTTTTAACAACAGGGATGGCAATACATGTACAGCATTCAGCTGGGGCGTACATTTCAACATCCACTGGTGTACACATTGATATGCATATCAGCACATATACAGTCCACCTTTCATGGTGGGGATATCAGTAATGCTAAGGTTGAGGGGGATATAGTTATGTAATGATATTGCACAGTCTTGTGCAAAATGCATGGTAGGTGTTCTCATCCCATATATGTTTAGCAGGAACCCATATCTGGGAGACTGTATACCTAACAAAGCATACCCACGGCATTTTAACAACACATGTCATATGCCAGCACTGTATGCTGTCTTCTTTGACACACACTACAACCTACATAGATATATGCACATAACCTGCACCAACATCTACATGTCTGCCTTTCACAAACAGCTGCAGTATGTCCCTTGCTCTATGCACATGTTTAGATGCTCAGAAATCAGACACAAATGTATCTCGACATATGTGTGTGCCGTACAGTCACAAGGTCCACAATGTTCTAAGTCCATACACCTCACGGATGACCTGTTGGGCCTTGCTACAGGTAGGACAGTTGTCACATGTGTGCATACAGTAATAGTACAAGGGTATACATAGCTGCAACTGGTGCATCACTATGCTAGCCTGCTACAGCGGTTGCCAATGCTGAGCTGCACATTATTTGACTATCATGCATGTCTTACTCTGTGACATCCAAGTTTATCTAGGTGTTTGCAATACTCCCCAAAACTGCCATTAAACGCAGTAATATACAGACCATAGATAACATGTGCAGATGTTTGACATGTACTGCTGACCTACAACTGTCACACTTATGTCCCACTGCACACAGCTACCCGACAATTTCTCCATGGCAATACTTATGCATGGCATCAGTGCATACATACCTACTGTTACCACATATGCATGTATCAGAGGATCAACAGTACTAACCATAACCATCTACTACCTGCCGGTAACTTCAAACTGTTACATACCTGTATGTCCCTTCAGGGCCCATCTGTTTATGTAAATTCTTTCTTTGTATACTGGAACATACTGTTTTTTTTTTTTTTCCTGCTTGCTATTTGCAACTTGCAATGCAATGATTGCATGTGGGGATAGCAAGTCCTATAGGCTTTTATAGGTATCTGCACATGTGCATGTGATGCCCTCTGCACCAATTGTTGGCCAGCATCTGGTAAATGCATACAGCCTGCTGAGTGGTAATTGCAATACTCACTGTCATAGCAACCCAATGCTATAAATTGTTAAGGTATGTAGGCGTAGCCCTTTCAGATATCCAGAGTGGGGTCCATGCTTGTTTGCTGTGGAGACTGTTGTGTAAGTCAGATGGTAGATATATGTCTTATGAATGAAGCTAGAGGTGTAGACAGTGCTGTACATGTTGTACTCAGACCTGACTGTTGCCACATCCAACACTAAGCTGTCAATGTAGAGTTTTACTCACCACTACAAATGCTTACACAACATTTATGTGACTATACTGGGAATATTAATGTACTGACTTCTGCAGGGTTATGTTTTTTACTGTTGACATTAGCACAGGGTTGGCAGGACAACTGGACAATTCCTGTACTGAGTATGCCTACCTACACAGTTGGTAGACCCTAAACGCACAAGTATCTTTTAATTGGGGGGAGGCTTACATACTGAGAGCATTATGCATTAATGTATGAATAATATCTTACTGGACTTGCAGGATTGGTGTGTACCTATGTGTTTATCAGGGCAGGTTGTCTGTCTGCATGGTTCCCACCTGTGAACTTACTCAGTTGGTAACCAGAGGTTACACTGTCATTCTTTGTCTGTGCAACTCACAGATGTTTTCAGCACTGTTACAATGGCATTGTTATAGTCGGTTGCTACCAGTACATGGATACATCCATTAGTATTTCTGTGTTATACTCCTACATACGGGTATGCTTGGGGAGGGCCTTAGGAAGCTATTTGCAGAGTGTGTAACAGCGGTATAGCCTATATGCCTGTGTGTTTGGGCCTCTGCTGGGCCTATGGAACAGTCACATACATCTTTGCATGGTGTCATGGATATGTAGTTGAATGTGAGGTACACCTTACACATAATAGGAACAGTAGGTGTATACTTCAGTGAAGCAGTGCATATGGATTAGTACTCCTTTCATGACATACAAGCAGTGTCGACTGTAAATATTGTCAGTATTCATTGTGTAATAGCCCACCATTCTGACTGACGTCAGTACTTTTCTGTGGGATTCTGAGGGACACAGCTAAAATATGTTTCACAGTCAGGGACATCCCTGGAAAATTGACTGTGTTAGGAGGTATGGCCTCTGCCCTACTCAGATATGCTAGTGTATGTGCTGCTATTATACTGTGTGTGAGCTGTAAAGTGCCTCTGCAACATTATTTTCTGCTTGATTGGCTGCTTCTCACATCACACTCATGTAATGCAATCCCACAACAATTGCTGGTAAAAATCCACAGAACAGACTTTGTGTTATGGCCTTCCTATATTTCCTTTACATTCACTCAGTGTATTACATGATATATTTTTTGCAGCACAAAGTTAATGCATATGTGTTGTGGCTTACTGGTCCTTCATGCAGTCTTATGTGTCCAAGGTCTGGGGTTCGAGACTGACAAAGGTATTTTAATTTTGCCGCTGAGCAGAACAAGGGCCCTGACCTAGAGTGACTAAGGCACTTTTAAGCAGTTGTAAGCGGGTTTGTGCAATGTTTAGCTATGCTTAGCTAAGTGCACACATGCGCACACTCGCTTAATCCCGCTTACTACTGCTTAAAAGTGCTTACTCCCACTAACCCCCGCACTAATTTCTTTGAAAGAAAAGAAAATGGGGAGATAGGAAAGTGGTGAAAAAGGGGGCACAGAGAGGGAAAGACAGTTGGAAAACATGCTCGGGATGTGCAGGACAGGTGTAGGGAAGGTCCATAGCTGCCCATTTCTTTACCAGCAACAGCTGTGCATATGTTGACAATTTGGAGAGAAATTTGAAACCTTCCACCCCTGAGAGAGGGGTGAGGTCAACATAGTTTGTTGTACTGCCAATTAGAATTATCAGTGTACATGTCCAATGGACATGTGTGCAAAATGGGAAGCTATGTATGGGGCGTAATTTTTTTTCGGGTACAGATTGCCTTTTTTTTTTTTTTTCAGGGGAAAGTGGAAAGTGAGGTAGAGGAAGTAGGTATATTTGGGGAGGAAAGTTGGGTAGGTAAACAGACAAGAGAAACAAGACACATACAGGGGTGGAGTATGACACATGGGGTGGGTGAACACAATTGACGGGGACGGATGTTTGGAAATCGCAAGCCTATGAGCCCACAGATGGTAACAGTGGGACTGAGATCCCCACCCATGGGCAGTCACCACTGGACCTTCACAGACCCAAGGGTCACTGTGCTGGGGGCTGTGTAGGAGGGGCAGGCTCACCCGTGAGTCATGCCACTCTAGCCTCGAGCTGGCATAGGGGATCAGCGACTAAACGCTGGATCTCTCTACGCACCACAACCTGGACACTTCTGAGGGTGACAGGAGGCCCTTCTCTGCCCATGCTTGCAGGGGGGGGACAAGCCCCATCCCCTGCAGTGCTTCCACCCGAAGGCGGCACAGGGCCAATGGAGGAGGGTAGCCCAGGCTGGGCACCAGAACTGCTGGTGCCAGGTGCACTCGCCAGCTGAGGAGGGACAGGAGGGTCTGCTGGGACCGGCCTTCCCATACGTTCTGTGATTAGGTGTATTTAATTACAACATAGACAATAGCATTCCAAATTAGTTGTAACAGCATGCAGTAATATTCCCATTAACCCAACACACCAGGGTAACAACAGTTGCACTGCAAGCATAACACATGCATATTTTGAACTACAGTGGACATTCCAACAGCATGCAGGGATGATTGGTGGCAACAGGCCACCAAGATTGTGGTGTTTGAACAGGGCACATGCATCAAAGTAAGTGCAGATTTTTATAGAACAATAGGACATATGTCCCAACAAATTATTTTCGATTACACATACCCATTGAGGTGTGGAATTGCATTGTTTATGCACATGGAGTAGGGTGTAAAATAGAAACCTCCATTAACATCTTATTAGTACATTTACTCTACACTACATTGCTATTGACTGCAGGTGTATATCCCCTACATGTATAATTACACTAGGCAACATGCATTAGATTGTGTAATGGGTTTGGCTGTTTCATTATATACCTGACCTATATCTGACATACTAACTGTCGAAGATGCAGATGTTACTGCTACATACTTGTATTTTATTTTTATATTTATGTCTCTACATACCTGGATGTGTTCACATGACATTTTCACTTATGTTCTACAGAACCATACATTTCACGTAGCGCACTCACATTTCTGGGGAACACCTTTACAAGCTACTTGTGTGCCAGATTTACCTATGCATGACAGCCATTTACCAGCTGTTGAGGACTGTTATATGCTTCACAGCTACTGGCACTTCCCTGATCCACTTTATATGGGACTGCACAACTGTGGGTTGACAGCACTTGATACAACAGTAATATTTATTTACTGCAAGGGTACAACAACATTTCACAGTAAGTGACACAGACACACTCCAAGTATTATACCTTTATTAATTACATTGAACACTCTTGTATACAGGCTCTCTCCTTTATTTGATATTACAGTGCATACAGATGACCTATTCAGGACATATTATATCTTTATTGATAAGTTACAACACTCTTTTTCAGGCTCGCTCACTTATATTAACTGACAGCACATGCAGTGATAGTATTGAAGACTTATTTTACCTTTATCAATGGGTTAATACACTCTATTACTGGTTCTCTGACTTAAGTTATGTAACAGTACATGCAGAGAATTTATTCAGGGAATAAATGTTATATGCTTCACAGCTACTGGCACTTACTTCATCCACTTCATATGGGACTGCACAACTGTTGGTTGACAGCACTTAATACAGCAGTACTATTTATTTAATGCAAGGGTACAACAACATTTCAAAGAAAGTGACACAGACACACTCCCAAGTATTATACCTTTATTAATTACATTGAACACTCTTTTCTACAGGCTCTCTCCTTTATTTGATATTACAGTGCATACGGAAGACCTATTCAGGACATATTATACCTTTATTGATAGGTTACAACACTCTTTTTCAGGCTCGCTCGCTTATATTACATGACAGTACATGCAGAGATTGTATTCCAAACTTATTTTGCCTTTATTACTGGGTTAGTACACTCTATTTCTGGATCTGTGACTTTTATTATATAACAGTACATGCAGAGTATTTATTCAGGGCATTTTATAGCTGTATTATTGGGCTACAACACTTATTTCATGCTCTCTCACATATATTATATAACAATACATGTAGAATAATTACTAACCTGCCTGGTGGCGCAGCCTTAGCAGCCTATCTGCATAGGATTGCTGATTCATAGCATGAACACCTGCTGCTGTGAAGTAAATGAAGGGATATTGAGACATGTCTATACATTATTCAGACTATATTAGCATGTCTTACATACTGCATTCCATGGCTACCTACTTAGTAGTGGGGCATCCTGCATATGACGGGCCTCCTGGATCCATTGGTTCAGAAGGTCCTGCTTCTGTCTCTTCAGGTCTGCATGGTGATGACGGACCTGCTCACCAGTCCTAGGGATGCCTGTAGCACTGGGGAGTTCATGAGCCAACTGGTTCCACGCCTCTGCCTTGTACTCTGTTCCTTGGAACTGTTCCTGCAGGAGTCGAGACTCATGACAGTGGACTAGGAGCCAAACCATATATTTTGACAACTCGATGCCCCAGCGTTGCACTCGGAAGTGGCTTCCCTCTGCAGCACCTGACATTCTAACTGCAGTTGTGGGCTACAATCAGTTATGGCGAGTATTCCTGCCTCTGGAGCTTAAATATGCCGCATTTCGTGCACTTTTTTGTGATTGGCCATTTTTGAAAATTCTCAGCTGCCTGCAGACCTGCTTAGCAATGGTTAATCTACCATTTCTAAGTATATATGTTAACAGTGGATGTTTACCCTAAGCTGTCGTGGCTTAGTGGTTCCATACTTTGATTATGGTGCACAGTGTCCTGGGTTCGAGCCTTGTCATTGCTTTTTATTTTGCTACTGTCCAGACAGGTTTGGAGGTGTGGCTATGTTTAAGCAACTTTGCTCTACGTTGCTCCACGTTGCCCGATGGTGTGCTGGTTGGCACGGCACGAACCTCCGCGCAAGCCAATTGCGCTGGGTAAAGTGGTAATTAGCTATAGGCAACTACAGTGCGCTGGGTAAAGCGCGATTTAGCTTGGGGCAGCTATATTGCGCTGGGTGAAGCGCTGCTTAACTGCGGGCAATTTTACATTGAGATCCTTTAAAATATTTATTTTATTCACTGATACATTGGCCATTTCACTACTTTTTAGTTATGTTTAAACGGTTCTACCTCAGTTAGTCGACACGCCGGAACATCGACATGGAAATCGCGAGCCCCAGAAGATCGACAGTTCAGAAGACCGACGCGACGGGCCCCAGAAGATCGACAGTTCAGAAGACCGACTCGACGGATGAAAGCACCGACGCCGAGGATGCCAACATGGGAAAAGGCTGTGTAAGCATGCGGTAGTGACGGACGTTAGGGTGCAAGTAAGGTAAGTGTGGATATTGACGGTCTGTGGGGATAGGGGTGGGTTAAGTGAGTTAGGGTTAGGGAGCGGGTCAGGTAAGTGGGCGGTAGTGATTGTGTTTGGGTTAGGGGTGGGTTAAGTGAGTTAGGGTTAGGGAGTGGGTCAGGTAAGTGTGCGGTAGTGATTGTGTTTGGGTTAGGGGCAGGTTAAGTGAGTTAGGGTTAGGGAGCGGGTCAGGTAAGTGTGCGGTAGTGATTGTGTTTGGGTTAGGGGCGGGATAAGTGAGTTAGGGTTAGGGAGCAGGTCAGGTAAGTGTGCGGTAGTGACGGACCTTAGGGTTAGGGTTTGGGTTAGGGTTGTAGGTAGTTGTGTATGTGAGGTTTAGTGTGGGTTTGTAGGGATTTTGGTGTGCTTGTGTTGTGTATGTGGTTTTTGGACAGGGAATGCGTTTTGTTTGTTGATAGTTGTGATTGTGGTGTGTGCAGTGTATGAGGTTTCGTGTTTGTGTACCGTCGGTTATTTCGTTGTCGGGCATGTGGGGTTTCGTGTTTTTGTACTGTCGGTTATGTGGTTTCAGTGATTGCGTTGTCGGTGTTTTGGGGTTTCGTTTATGTCAGGTAGAACCATTTAAACATATATGTTGGGTATTTTTCCATATACTGATTTAAAAAATGAATACGAAAGGGAGTGGTGGGACTTGAACCGTGAATGCCTCTTCTTTGTGCAAACGCTCTACCATTACGCTATTGCTATTTGGTATGATTTGCATAAACTTTCTTTCTTATGCTCTTCCATGTCAGAATTGCTAACTGTAGCTAAGCAATGGGCACACCCGCGCACACACGCGCAAATACGGGCAGCTATTTTGGGGATTACAAAGATTTTAATGTTATGCGTTTTAGAAGTGTGATGGGGTTTACAATATCAGACAGTGATGTGTTGGGTGCAGGGACATTTGAGCGGACTCGCTCTTGTTTATTTGCTTTTATTTTCAACACTTGCAGGGGCGTGGACATTTACACTGCTCGGCAGTCGGACACGCCCCCTACTTTCTTACACGGACCGTGTAAGACTTGCGGTTGAGTCAGCATGCCCTCATGCATATTCATGGCATGCTGGCATCATACCGTTCAACTGCAGCCTCTGAGTAAGACTTATTAAGTCTTACACGGAGGATTCGTGAATCCGGGGGAATGAGCGGAAGTCCTGTGACTAAATGTGTAGTCATCACACAATGAAGAGATGAATCAGAACCAAAATGAAATGTAACTTTAAAAAGACAAATTAAATCTACTGTTGTAGTTCAAGGGAAAGAGAGAAAATATGTTCTATCAAAGTAGACGACTAATATTACATCTAAAGTTCTTCAATAAAATACATGAAATCATTAGGAATTGATTTATTTCTGGTGATAGATTAAACCTTCAAAACTTTATGTATAAAGTTGCAAAGATGCTTTTTGTGCCTTTATCATACCAAACCTTTTTCTGCACATGAGCTCTTGGATATTTTTATGTGTGTGTGTGAGAGATATATATATATATATATATATATATATATATATATATATATATATATATATATATATATATATATATATATATATATATGTATGTATGGTTTTATTTCTTTTAATCTCCAATGAACTTTGATAGACAGAAAACACATTGAAAAGTTCATCGGTAATTACTTTCATCTAATGTGAAAAATATCTAAAATAAGTGATTGCAAATATAAACAAATGAACAAATGTGTTACATTTCTGGTCACCAATAAGAATATAAAATGTTGCTTTTATGTTATAAGCCTTGCCCCTGCATCTTCCTGACATGGGGGTTCTGTCCCTACACCTCTGAATGTTAAATAATCTAATGCTACACTTGTACAACCATGGAGAATGTGGAAAACTCTTGAATTATATTACAGTCAACCTGCTGAAGTTCAACTGAAACATAATTTGTCCACGTTGATCACTGACTTAACTAATCAAAAAAGTTTCCATGCGATCAGTGTATTCACAGATCAAACTAATGGCACCTAATGATGTTCTAAGTGAGGCCACTGACCTAGTGATACATGTTTGAGATGATACATGTAACTGCATGGTACAGGACACAGAGCTTTTCAAAATTTCAGTACCATGTGATAGGAAGCACATAGAAGGGCTTGAACCACCTTTAAAAAAATGACAGTGAAGAAATGAAGGTAAAAAAATATCATACTGAAAATAATTGATTAACCCAATTAGCTCTCAGTGGAAAATGTGGACTGAATTATTAAAAAAAAAAAAAAAAGAAAAAGAAACACTACTCAGAAAAAGTTACGATATACATGACCTCATGTGATAGTTGTGACTCATAACTGAAACTAGACATAAAATGAGAAATAAACTCTGGAACAGGATTACTAGAGGCAAAAATGTGATGAGAAGATTCCAATAAGAGGAAGAAACAAGAACAAACAAATGAAATGACATGTAGATAAATAACAAAGGTACGAGAAGGCAGGAAATGGCAAGTTGATAAATGGCATGTCGCCCTGTAAGCCATTCATGCCCTGAGTACAAGCCACGTAGACTTAAAATTGTATGGAAGGACAAATCATTCATAGAGCAATTCTAGCTGAAAGCACAGCTTAAAAAATCTATTTCTTTATTACAGCTTATGATTGCAGTAAACAATGTTTTCTTTATATAAGCTTAGGAAGTACATTTCTCAATAACATAATCATCTCTGCCATATTGTCAGTCTCAATATTTTAGTTGGTGGAAGGTCTGCTTCCCTAGAATGTATTTTAAAGCATGTTTATATAATAATATTTTCTTTGTTGAGCGTCAGTGCATAACCTAAGCTATGTTTTATGTATACATGTATATATATATATATATATATATATATATATACATATATATATATATATACATATATATATATATATATATATATATATAGATATATATATACACATATATATATACATATATATACATATATATATTTATATATATATATATATATATATATATATATCTCAGAGAGAGATATGTGTGTGATATAAGAGGAGTAAGTAAAGCTACAGATTTGGAAGTTTATTTGACCATGTACCATTTTGCTTCAACAGATATATGCTAGAATAGAACCAAAGACTGTGCATTTGTGAGGAATCTAGAATATCAAAGAACTGATGCAGTCAGCATGTGTGACATCTCTATCTGTTCAAAGTGTTCTTTATCCATCTTCATAAAGTAATACTTTGACAGATTCATATTTTGTACCTTTTATATGCCTAACCTTTGCCTAGTTGCATTTTCTGTTATCCCATGGCCTCATTATTTTATTCATTCTTTTGTTTATTGAGCGGTAGGTAGCTTTGACCTTGATGACCCCTTTTCAGCCACAACCTCATTATCCTGAACAAAAGGTTAAAGAAATATTTAAAACATAATCACCAACGAGTTACCAATCCATGATAATTTAATTTTAAAAGTTATGAAAAAAATCAATATAGTAATTTCATACAATGAATTTGTAGCACTAAAGAGGTTTTCTATGCTACTTTTCCATCACTGAAAATAGTATTTGTGGAAATAAGTTATATCTGTTTTATTTTTTAAATTGTACATCAGGTCAGGATACACATATGCTGACATTGAGATAAAGTACTCTATCTTTTGGTTTCTGAGATGTGTACCTAGCTGAAAAGATTTTTCATATTACAGGCTAATATTCCAGTTTTGTTGATAGCAATCTGAGGCTTCCCTACAATATGAGAAGGTCTGCACAGACAGTGTAGTGAAAAATTCATAGAAAAGTACACTGCATATTATCAGTTTGCAAGAAATATTATGGAAAATATCTTGTGTGATGTAAAGCACATGAATAGCCATCACTATGAAGTAATATATTACTGTCAAACAAGCATGGTGATGCAAAGCACATATGGAAATGAATAATGCACCATGGATAACACTGCTTAATACAATTCATGCACAGTGAAACTGGGAAGCTGACACGTTTTCAATGATAATGTCCAAAGCCACCATCAGTGCACATTACTTTTTGCACTTTTCTCAACTGTTATGCAACCATGTGGTTGGTATGTGGAAGTTACAGGGTGGTTAGGGTCTCCTGCACATGGACAATACAGGGGCTTGCACTTCCTGCAAAAAAAAGTATGTATTTAATCACTGGAAGTTACATGTTGTGATATTATTTTCAGCTATTGTCTGTTGGACAAATTTCATTTGATAGATCATCATTAATCTGAAAAATATATATACCATTTAATCCAAAGTGACCACAATGAAGTCCAAGAAAGTGTAACTTTGTATCAATACTCCACAAACACCCAAATTCAGATATGATAAATACTGATATATTTATTAAACAGCAAACAGTAAGCACTGTGTTTTCTCACAGATGTAGTACAAGAAACTTTATTAGTGCTTACTGATGTTTTTAAAGATAATTACAATACCTGTGCTTGAATTTGGAGTGTGTATCAGTGTTTATTATAAAACTATTTGTCCTGGTCTACTTCAATAAACACACAACACCGAATAATATTTGATGACCTTTATTAAACTTCCATAAACATGATTGTTAACCACTCATTATAAATTTCAACCAAAACATGACACAGGTGATAACATCCATGAAAGAAAACATAAAATAATCATAAGGGCAGTATAACCACTCACCCTTGATAAGCAGCGTCCCCCACTTGTTCACTTATCTTTGCACTAACAAGGCAGTGTTACCCTGCTCACCTTCAACTTATTGAATTATACCACCATCCAAATAAGCAGCTCAGCTTGCTTATTTACTTATCCAACAGAGCAACCTCTCACTTTCCTTCCCAACTTATTGAATTGCACATCCAACACAAGGGGGGAACAGAAGAGGGCAAGCCTGCCCCTCTTCTCCACCTAACCACAATCCTCACTAATAAAAAGGGGAGGGCGGGGAGGGTAGCGAGTTCATGCCAAAATGTGACTCCTACCTCAGTTACTTGACAGAACCCTCTAAGCCCCTCCCTACCCTTACCTCATTTCCTCCTAAACATCCCTCTCTCCCATTTAACCCTATCTTCCCCTTATTCTCTTAATTCCTGCTAATGTATGTATCTAGCCCCACTTGAAGATGTCCCAGGACAAAATGGTCTGTTCTAAACCTCATTTGTCTTGATCCACTTCAATAAACACACAACACTGAATGACATTTGACTACCTTTATTAAACTTTCATAAACATGATTGTTAGTCAATCGTTGTAAATTTAAACCAAAGCATGACACAGGTGATAATAACATCCATGAAAGAAAACATGAAATAACCATAAGGGCAGTGTTAGCAGCATCCTCTACTTGCTCACTTATCCTTGCACTAACAAAGCAGCATTACCCTGCTTACATTCAACTTATTGAATTGCATCACCATCCAAATAAGCAGCTCAGCTTGCTTATTAACTTATCCAACAGAGCAACCACTCAATTTCCTTCCCAACTTATTGAATTGCACATCCAACACCAGGGGTGGAACAGAAGAGGGCAAGCCCCTCTTCTCTGCCCACCAGCCTGACCAGGCTGTTCTCCCTCTCTCCCACCAAAATTCCAGCCTTGTAACCGCCATTAAGGCATTAGGCCAAACATCATTCGATGTACCCCAACCTTCCTAACCAAACTGTGTCCATGCCATCACCTCTCAAATCCCTATCCCATAAATAACAAATTTAGCCAGCTGCCTAAAAGCTAAAAGCAAACCACTGTTCCCTCTCCACTGCTAAAGTAAGCAGCCCTAACCTCATAACTTAGCATACCTAGTATCTATGACTGAAATACTCAGTTACCCCACTACCATAACAATAAAAGCTTCATAATGATTCTCTGGTCATCATCAGCCAACCAGACAACAAACCTGCCAGTTGAAACCATGCAGAGAGAATTGCATACCCTTACCTAAAATTTCAGCTCCATCTTACAGCCCAATAAATATAATAACCACATGGAATCTCTTTCAACATTCCATTTAATATTAATCTTCTCATCATGCCACATACTCATTATGAGCAAAATTGCATCTAAACCATCATGGCCTTTAAAAGTATGACCTAAAATGCACCACAAACAGTAAACCCAAGCCAAGCAAACTGCCCAAGCACAATGTACCACAGAAACCTGCAAATGCCCCATGTCACCAGGTCAAACCAGGTCACTGACATGCCATCAAGCGTAAAAGCCACCTCCTGATCACCCAATGGATATACTAATGAACAAACTGCCATTAATTTTACCTAATGAAACAACTGTCCAAAAATCCCCCTCATATCCACCATCCACTGAATGGATGACGGACTTCACCCCCGAAATCTAACCATGTCCCTTGATTGACAACAGCCATATGTAGGAATAAGAAAATAAACTTAGATAGCCTACAAGGGCGTTAAAACCAGTAACCTCATTCCTACCCATAAACCGTCATTCAGTGTACGGCATCCTCACTCACCACACAGGATTCCTGTCATCACCACAAACAGCCCTACCTCATAAAACAACCAGAGAAGTGAATTGTCTAAACAGTTAAAATTAAATCCCAATACCACTACAATGATTAAGTGACAAACCATAACCTCGTAACCTAGCATAACCGCTGTATATTGGATAAACGTCTGCTTACATAATCACCATCCCTCTTTTCCAACAGCAGCCTTAACATGATTCCAAGATCAGTACCCACCAAATATACCACCAAAATTTAGACCCATGCCAGGAAAAAAACACCCAGGACAATGTACCACCAAAATCTAAGAAGCCGAATGTCACTTAAAACAAAACAAGCTCAACGACTTGCCTTCCTGCCTAAGTGCTGCCCCTCCTCTTTTTTTTTTTTTTTTTTTTTGTTATTAATGGCTATACTAGAGACCACAATGCTATCAATTGCCTAGTAATCCTGCCATTGAACCCACTATCCCTTATAAGACAACCACATTATAAAACCAAAATTCAGACATCCTGGAAAACTATACAGTAGAAATATACTTATTTCCCTGAGTCCCCCATGAACTAGTTTCTGAAAACTGCCTATGATGCACAGCAACAAAGACTCTTGCAACATATCAGCTGAAGGATAATGATAGTACTACACTGTGCTTCTTGTTAAGGTGCTGTTCACTTATAAAAGAGATGAAGAGAAAAAAAAAACTTTTTCTCTACCTTCCAACAGGGTACCAAGACAAACACCATGCGCCAACTCTAAACCCAACTGCTTTCCAAGCCCTAACCCACAAAATAGCTATGGGCACAACTACACCTCCTCCTGTGGAAACCTCTTGTACCTTTGTACTTTCAGCATAAACACAGCAGGACACATGAAGCCCTCCAAATCCATCTTGTAAAGACAAGCCATATCCTTAACACAACAGCAGCCATCAACCTTGCTACTAACTAGTAATTTACCATAATAGGACACCATGGTAAACAACAAAAGAAACAAGCACAGCCCCAAATCATGACTAAATAACATTACCTACCTCTTCCATGCCACCAGGCCTACCTGACCATAACCAGCAGTCATGGACATAAACCTGCCCTATATCCAGTTCATGTCAAAATGTGACTCCTACCTCAGTTACACTTGACAAAACCCTCTAAGCCCCTCCCTACCCTTACCTCATTTCCTCCTAAACATCCCTTTCTCTAATGTAACCCTATCCTCCCCTTATTCTCTTAATTCCAGCTAATATATGTATCTAGCCCCACTTGAAGATGTCCCAGGACAAAATGGTCTGTTCCAAACCTCATTTACTGTGCCTGCAGCCTGACAGAATGCGTTTAAGCAAAGTTGCAGATATCTACCGGCAATGTAAACTGCATATGTTGTATGTGCATGTTGGCATTATTTGTAACAATCTGCTAACAGCAACAAAATCCAGTAACCACCTATTGCATAATACATTCTTTGAGATAACCGATGTTATTTATTATTATCAGGATTCATAATTATAGAATATTACTTTCAGTATGGGAAGCTTTTCCTGTTTCTTGCTGAACATTGGAGGCAATGCAGTAAATAAATCAGAGAAAAAAATAATAAGAAAATCAATAATGTGGATGTCACCAATCTGCCTCCCACATGCTGAGTCTTGCCTGCCTTTAGAGGTCTAAACTTGTCTTAAATAAAGTGCAGGGAAGTCTAAAAATGTTGTATAGTTATAGAAGTTCTCTATTTAGTATAAATGTTATATGGGATTAGACTGACGGCAGAAGGATAATAAATATATTTTATTACAAACTTGTATAAAGCTAATATATATTATCTCAAAAGATTTATTTTAAATATATATACTTGGAGGAGAAAGACAGTCTGTTTCTGTGAATGATGTATATGTTTTCTTGTATGGAGTTGTCCAAAGTACTTCTTTATATCTGGAGGAGCCTCAAGGGCTTTTCTGTACTCAGTGGAAAGTTTACTGTGAAAGGGTCTAGGAATCTCTGCCCTAAGCAGCACACAGGAAATAACTCCCCAGTACATATAAACCCACCAGTACATATGGAGTACCTCTCCAGTACATACAACTCCACCAGCACACATGGAATACCTCCGAAATATATGCATACCCGCTAGCACACACAGAATACCTCTCCATGACATACAAATCCTCCAGCACACACAGAATACCTCCCCAGTACATGGAAACCCACCAGCACACACAGAATACCCCCCAGTACATACAAACCCAGCAGCAGACACAGAATACCTCCCCAGTACATACAAATCCACCACACACACAGAACCCCCTCCCCAGTACATACAAACCCAGCAGCACACATGGAATATCTCCCCAGTACATGCAAACCCACCAGCATACATAGAATACCTCCCCAGTACATACAAACCCACTAGCACACATAGAATACTCCCCCAGTACATACAAACCCACTAGCACACACAGAATACCCCCCCAGTACATACCAACCTAGCAGCGCACATAGAATACCTCCCTAGTACATGCAAACTCACCAGCATACATGGAATAACTCCCCAGTAATTGCAAACCCACCAGCACACATGGAATATCTCCCCAGTACATGCAAACCCACCAGCACACATGGAATACCTCCCCAGTACATACAAACCCACTAGCACACACAGAATACCCCCCAGTACATACAAACCCAGCAGCGCACATAGAATACCTCCCCAGTACATGCAAACCCACCAGCATACACAGAATCCCCCCCAGTACATGCAAATCCAGCAGCAGACACAGAATACCTCCGCAGTACATACAAACCCACAGACACTTTTATGTACAGTCATAAAAATATAGGTAAATAAACTGTACATGTATTATAGATATAGGAGTATTTGTGTACCTATACACACCCAGATGGACTAAAACCAATCACAATAATCAGATTTTTCATTAACCTGATGGTATTGCTGCCATAGTATTCCAGTTTCACTGTTGCACTAGCATACTGTCATGGGCTGTCCTTCCTATCAATATGGACGATGAAAGAATTCCTTTGTGAGATAGCGGACATGAAGGACAGCCTATATTCCATATGAGCCAGATGCTTTCCATTTTGCAGTACCATTTGACTCTGGACAAACAAAATTAGTGATCCTGCTTCTCAGGATAACATCTGGAAGAATATTCCCATTGAGTAGGTCATCTGGAAGAATATTCCCATTGAGTAGATGTAGATGATGGATGAAGGTAAGGGAGAAACTGACCTCAAATTCCACACAAATGAATACACAAAACTATGTAGGTGGAACCCAACTGAAACATCATCAGGAGAAAAGCCACAAAAAAAGTAAGGAGATTTGCAAAGCATTACTCTGGTTTCTTCCAAGAAACAAGTTTGTGCCTAGGAATAGCTTTATAATATTGTATATTGAATCCCAGCAGCATTAGTCACTATATTTCTCTGTCATTTCAGAAATCTGCCCCCCTCCCAAAGTTTTATATAAGGACACACTTCACCTTCCTCCTATACATATGAATTCAAAGATGCAAAAGATTCAAAGATTCAAAGAAACTTTATTGTCATTTAGGAAACACAGGTACTACCTAAACAAAATTTCGAGTGTCTGCTCTTTTACAAGGGAAAACAAACACAAAAAGACAGCCATGATAGGTATTAAAGAATAAACAATAACAATAGTACAAAACTCAATATCAAACAGCACATGCTTGTACACTATTTATTACATTGAACAACACCGACTACTAGATAATTAACACATGAAAAGAAAAGTACACTGTACACAGAGGTGAGATTGGGTGATATTGCACATAAGGAAGTGACTAGAATTACACTTAAATGAGAATATATTAATTTCAGTATGCAATAAATAAATAGAATTACTGTATGGGAAAAAAAAGAAAAGAAAACAAAATGAGAGCATAACAATCTATTATAGTTTTGATACATCCAGATTTATATCTGCATTAATGAGTGTTATTGCAGTTGGATAAAAAATGTTCATGAATCTGGAGGTCCTGCAGTGGATACTCCTTAACCTTCTACCAGAGACAAGTTTAGTGAACCAACCATACGCTGGATGAGAAGTGCCACTCGGCATTTTGTGGGACCTCTTTTTACATCTCAGTTCAAAGAGCTCCTGTAAGGTAGGAAGACTAGTGCCCACAATCTTTTCTGCTGTTCTTATTATTCTTTGCAGCTTCTTCCTTTCGGCCATTGTGCTGTTCCCGAACCATACAGTGCAGTTGCTGGTGATAATGGTCTCTACGGCTCCTCTATAGAAGGTAATTAGAGCATTCATAGAGACATTCACTAACACTTAAGAAGCTACAGCAGTCATATGGTTCCACAAGTGGTACTTCAAATCATCGTACAGAATGTGAGTATATGTTCAGTTATTTATTTTATTTTACATTTGTTAACTGGGTAAGTGAAATGCTCCACAGACCCTGTTTAGACATGAACCAAGCCAATAAAGACAGAGACAAAGAATTGTGGAAAAAGGAATAAATATTATGGCAAGTACAGAGATCTCCTAGAACAACCTCATGTGGTTCAGGATTTGATTCAGGAATGGTTAAGGGGAGGTAAATTCAAACCAAAAGATGAAAGGTTAATAATGGCAGCCCAGGAGAGTGGACTATGTATATGGTTGTTTACAAAATACATTGAAAAAGTTGGAGAAACAGAAAAATTCAAGTTCTGTAAAATGGAACTGGAAATTGTTGCACGTCTTGTTACTGGGTGTGATACACTCATGGCAGAGGAACTGTATACTGAAAGGTATACTGATGTGGCAAGACTGTTGCACTGGGGATTGTGCAAACATTACAATACTGAAGGTGTTGGGAGGTATTGGAAACATGAGCCACAAAGCATTATAAAGAATGATGAAGTTTATATCACATGGGATCATGCATTGCCAGCAGTTTAGAAAATAGATGTGAAAAAAATCATATAAAGTAGTCCATGAAAAGAAGGCAAGACTAGCACTGATCACTGAAATTGCTATATCCAGCGATTATAATGTTTTATGTACAGAGAGAGAGAAAAACAAAGTCATAAAATACTAGGATTCACAGAAATGAGAGCAATGTGGAAGATGGATACCCAGACAGTTCCATTAGCAGTATGAGCAATGAAGCAGAATTTATAGTCCTATTTAGATAAACTACCAATATATGTAACTCCATATGAAATAAAGGAGGAGTCATGGCTATGCACATTGCAGGAACTGCAAAGAGAAACTTTGGCTAACATCAAACATTGAAACAATACTAATGTCATGAACTTTAATTATACCCTGAATTAGGAATAAGGTCCATTCCTGTAATAGAATTAGAAACCCAAAACACTTGAAGAAATTAAATCAGCAAAGACAAACAGTAGCAAGAAGCAATAGCCATAATCTGACCAACATTTTTTTCCCCACTCATCTCACACTTGATAGCCCAAATAGTGCATATCCCACATAGTTCTATCCCACTATCTGTCTTTCCTTTATCAATATTTGTTCCTTCAGATGACCTAACTTGTAAAACTACATGGCCAATTTTGGTCTTTGAGAAGTGACTCACCTTGTAAAGCTACATGACTTCATAGGTTCATAGGTTCCTATGTTGGTACTAGGCTATCAGCCCTAGGGCCTATACAAGCCTAGCCATAACAATTCCCTGGCTATTTCTTCCCACATTATTTACTTTCCTGGACCCCTGTCTAGCAGGGCGACTGACGTGATCCCTGGGGTGAATTTCCTTTCTCCCATCCAATCGTCAAGGTTCCTTTTGAAGAGGTCCAAAGAGGCACTCTGCTTGACATGTATGGGCAATCTATTCCAGAGTCTGGGGAGTCTCTGGGTCAGGAACCTATCCCTCCAGCATGTTTTGTTTATTGTGATGACAAGGTTTAGATCCCTGGAGCATGTAGCTCTAAGGGATTGGGATTTCTTTAAGTGTAGCATGTCCAACAGCTCTGGGTTTGACATGGCCTTGTATGTTAAGCAGAGATCGCCTCTGAGTAGACGATATGCGACAGAGTATAGTTGGAGTTTTTTAAGGCGGTCAGCGTAGGGCATCTGCTTTAGGCCTGTGATTCTTTTAGTGAGGTATTTCTGAGTCCTTTCTAGTTGTTGCAGATGTCTTGAGAGGTACATACCAAATGGGGCGTTGTATTCTATAATGGGTCTAATGAGGGATGAGTACAGTGGGACAATGACCTCCTTTTTTCTGGATGAAAAGCCCTTCGTGATGAGGTGTGCCACATAGAAGGATTTCCTGACTGTTGTTGCGATGTGGTTATCGAAGGTGAGACCACTGTCCACCTGTGTCCCTAAGTCTCTTATCACACTTTCTGTGTTTAGTGTACTGCCACCTATATGGTAATTCATGGATACATGTTTTTCCCAAAGGGGATAACAATACATTTCTTGGCATTGAGCTTGAGCCCATGGCTCTGGCACCAAGCATCTGTTTCTGTAAGGCCCTTTTGTAGAGTATCCACATCATTTGGGATTCAATAATGGCTCCCAGTTTGCAGTCATCTGCAAACTTTGTTAGCCAGAGTCCCTTAGTGTTGACCTGTACTTCAGAGAAGTAGATGCCAAACAAGAGCGCCCCAGGACTGAACCCTGAGGTACTCCACTTGTCACTTGTCTGGAGCTGGATTTGGAGTCGGCTACTTTTACAGTGTGGGTTCTATCAGTAAGCCATTTAGCAACCCATTGGGTGACATAGGGATTAATGCCCAACTTAGTAAGTTTATCGATGATTCCAGAGTGGGGGATGGTGTCAAAGGCCTTGGCAAGGTCTAGATAGGCTGTGTGGACCACCTTACCCTTGTCCATGGCTCTGGAGACTGATTCAAAGAAGTTAATCAGGTTCAGGAGACAAGATCGGCCCTTCACAAACCCAAACTGGGTGGGGTCCAGTGTTTGAAGGTTGCCAATGTCTTTGTTTATAAGTTCCATGATAATACGCGCCATGGCCTTGCAGATAAGGCTTGTCAGACTGATGGGACGGTAGTTTCCGGGATCCAAGGTGGATCCCCTCTTGTGGATTGGGATAACTGTAGCTCTGTGCCACTCAGTGGGCACGAAACCTGAGGTGAGGCTATGATTAAACATGACACTTAGGTGAGGTGCCAGTTCATATTGTAGTTCATGTAGTACACAGCCCGGGATGTCATCTGGTCCCATGGATGCTGTATTCTTGGCTTTAGAGAGTGAGTTTTGTACCTGTGTGGCCGTTATTACTGGAATTTGGCAATCTTCCAGTATTGAGATGGGCCATTTAGGGGTGAGAGGGTGGTGAAGTTGGCACTGAATCGATCTGCCAGGATATTGGCAATATCCTTCGGATCAGTATATTTAATGCCATTCTGTTTTAGCGCAGAGCAGATCTGAGCATTGCCATTTAGATTCTTGACATAGTTATAGAATGCTTTGTGGTTGTCTTTGGAATCTTTGGCAATTTTATTTTCGTAACTAGCTTTGGAGGATTTTATGAGGCATCTTAGTTTCTTACTGAGGCTAGTAAGGGAGTTTTTTGCATCCTGGGATTTTCCTCTTTTCTGCAAAAGTTTCTTCCTTTTGTTGTAAAGTTTGTTTATGGCAGAGGACCACCAGATTAGCTTCCTTTTTTTGGATGAGAGCATTTTTGTTCTATTTGGGATGGCACGATTCATGCCATCTTATTATTATGCAATACTTATGTACCTCATATATATTGTAAAAAAAATAGTATCACTGTATGCCTGAAACATGCATGTTTATATTGTATTTCTGTTGTTATATGTTGCTATAATATTTTTGTTAAGCTCATTTATATATTGTTAGCAATGTACTACTTAAACTAAGTTTACTGCTTGTACCTTAATAATGTTCTTTTTGTTGTAGAGCTTTTCTACCCAGGTCTCCACTGAAAACAGTTTTTTTTCAACCTAGTCGAACACTACCTGTTTAAAAATGTAAATAAATAAAAATAAATAAAACATACATATTCAAACTTACGAGCTACATTCAACAACAGAAACTTAAGGCATAGAGACATCAGTAACAACTGAAGAAGCAAAGTACACTATTTTACAAATAAAAAGATACCAAACAACAGAATTAATTTATAAAATCATTAGTGCAGCACGCAGGCATATTATATCCATGTCTAAGAATTTTAATGTGGAGTGTATTGTGTGCAGTGGGTAAAGCAGTATACAGTATGAGATCAGCAGACATTTATATACTCATGGTCAAAGAGCTATGCAAATGTAGGTACACTGCAAACAGGTAAGAAAGTAAGACAGCAAGACGAGCAAGAAAGGGATGGTATTTTGCGACCACAGGAAAATGAGCTATGCTTGTACAGCAAACCATGACATCTCTCCTAAATCTATGCTTTTAAATTAAACTGTGCAATTATTCTTCCAGTCTGATAATGTGGGTTCTGTTACAAAATATTATAGGTTACAGCTAGGATAGCAGAATAAAATGCTGCATACATCAAACAGCAACCTAAAAAAATTGTATGACCCATTTTAAAATAATTAAATAAATCTACTAGCAGGCAGTGTTCTGCAATAAATATTTTTTAAATAAAATTGCTCATATCAGAAAATCAGTAAACAAGGGTATCTCCTTAACACTGTTAATGTTTTTTTTTCTTAAACATGCCAGCAGTATTGCACAATAGGGAGAACCAATGGATTTCATAACAAAAACTGATCAACAGAATACTGTATGCCATCAAGCATTTTTGATAAGCTGACTTTCTGTCATTGAAATAAATATATAGGTATGGACAGGGTGAACATTTTTAAGTAAAACTGATGCAGTCTTGGCCCATTTTCTATCTAAAACTGTACAAAGCATTATGAAAGAATCAAGCTAAATTAAAATAAATCATTCACACCACTCTTTTTTAGCAAGAAATCTTAATATAAGGAACACAGGAAACATCTTCTGAATGTAAAATAATTAATACACTTCCCCTTCTTTGCACACACACACACACACACACACACACACACACACACACACACACACACACACACACACACACACACACACACATATGCAGTCTAGAAATTCAGCAGTTTGCATAACTAAGCACATTAGCCATTGAGGCAATAAGCTATGTTATCATATAAGTGGGCTTCTCCAAAGTGGTCTTCTATAAGGATGAGAATGTAGTTTGTCGGTCACAAATAGGTGAGCTGTAACTCACTGAGTGCTTTCCCTCATAGGAAATTTTGCTAGCTATGTATCTATTACAGCACTACTTTTTAGAGATTTTTCTTCTTTCCATAATTGCATGACTGTAGAGTTGGTTTATTTAAACTGAAGGAATGTGTGGAACTTGTGCCCTTTAGGGGGCAGCAAGGGGGCTTATCTTAGATTTTGTTTTTCATTAGGCTGAAGCTTCAACCATTTGTATCATTTTGTTAGAGTGGCAACCAGTAATTATTTTAGCGTGCAGAGCAGAAGTGTCAGAGGACATCTCTATTTCCATGCAACAAGCTCCTGTCCAGCAAATTAAATATTGTTTCACACATTCGTTCCTAATTCCATCCTCCACTCCCTTTCTTTCTTGTCTGAATGGACAAAGCATAAACACATCTCTCTCTCTGCACACATCACAAAATGATGCATGCTATTATAATTAATAAATGAATAAACTTTAATACTGAAGTACAGAATATATACCTTTTAAACATCAGTCTGTTTTCCCTTCACCATAAAATGTTTCAATCCACTTTCCGTAAAGAAGTAAAGGACATAAGATAATATCGATTTTGCCCATATAAAATTATTCAGATATGAAGTCTCATATTAAAACTTGACCTTTTCAACTCAAACCCCTACCCTACTAAAAATATTTGCATTTCATAATTCAGCTATCAGCAGCATCATATCCCTACTATATTGCTTCAAGAGTATCTGTATATTGCAATGTTTGCTTTACATTGTATTATTTTCTGTTTTGAATGTTTCTCCTGGGCTAATGAACCTGAAAATGGTCCAATGCACTTAGGGCTATACAGAATAAAGCTAAGATGTGCAGTCTGCACCATGTACATTACAGTCACCTTTCTCTCAATAATCAAATCTACTTTTCTTATTCAAGACAACTGTTTCAAAACTCCGTCCTTCTCCATTCTCGTTAATACTTAATGATGCAAACATCCATTCTAAGAGCCATTGTTGTGTGAGTTTCCAAGAGTATTATCTTCAAGTGTCTATAAATGAACACGTCTGCATCCTTTATAATTAAAGTGTGACTGGTCAAGAGCTAAGACATGTTGCAATCTCATAACTGCTGCCATCTGTCCTACAGGAGTCTAACAGAACAAAGCATGATGTTCAGACAGGTTGTATCATTCTACAACATAAATCCAGAGATATCCATTATACAACTGATGAGGGTGTCTGATATGCATGCGGTACACCCACACATATAATGTGGAATGGCACTTACATGAAACTGGCATGGTTGAATGCATGTTTTCTAGTTTCCATAATGCCGATCTGGAAATGTTTGAATCCCCATTAGCGAATGGTAGTGTGCGTTCACTAATATGGGACTGATGTTCTGATAACAGATCACATTACAGTGGGGATCAGAAAATTTATCCTTTTCCTCATTGTAGTGTGATCTCAGAGTTGGAATATATAATATGCAGGGAGTGTACTACAAACTCTACCAGTGCTGGTCCTTCATTAGGACCCCCCTATTTCTTTCTCTTTGCCTATACTCTTAATATCAATCCCTGATAGGGAAGGCAATCTCTAACCTGCAGTCCAAATAAAATTCTTGGTGTCTTCCAATTCTGTCATCTTTTCCTCTCTAGTTATTTGGTCCCAATATGATCATATTTTATCCACAACTGCATACAGTCATCATGTAGGAGAGCCCTGCAGTACCAATATTACTTGATGTACTCTATAGACATACACACACACACACACACACACACACACACACACACACACACACACACACACACACACACACACACACACACAAAACACATATAAACAAACTTGATAGTATGGCATAGGCAGAAAAGGTAGAATAATAAATGTCTGCATAACATATGTAGGCAACATGCATGATGCACAGATTTCAAATGACAAAAACAGCAGCAGTGGGTTCAGGTACAAAAGCTGACTCACGGTTTATCCAAGAATTTATTTAATAAAACACACAAAAGGTGTAGTTACATAAAAATCCAAAAGGTATAAACAGTATTCCAAGAGCTTTCGTCTCTGGTGAATCAGAGACTTTTTCAAGGAAATTAGAAAACTGTTACTGAGCTCAGTTTAAACAAACAGATCCACCCCCAATTAACATTGAACCAATAAAATAAAACCATATAATGAATATTCATAAATTTCATAAATATTCAACAATCACAGTACAATTCAACCACAGAACCCATGTCATGATAAAAAACACACAAAAATATACAGCAAATAACACACCAATCCCCAAAAAGCATGCCCCTGTCAAAATAGTGTAGGTAAAAATGCTAGTAATAATCCAAATGTACATATAAAATGTAAAATTATATAAATACATGTAAAATGTATATCAATTCATTTATCTATTTAATGCTTTTAAAATAGTGTAGGTAAAAATGCTATTAATAGACATATACATATGTATATATAAAATGTAAAATTATATAAATACATGTAAAAAAATGTATATCAATTCATTTATCTATTTAATTCTTTTAATAGATAAATGGGGGGCTATCAGTGTTCCAAATTTGTCTTGAAAAGTTAAATAAGGATTTGGTCAATCTTGAACAATATTTGAAGTCCAAAAAGATGAAGAAATTTCAAAGGGACCTAGTGGATTAGGAACCTAGCGGATTATGACAAGGGGGTACAATTTACCAGTACCAATAAACAGGTTAGGTTCAATGATTTAACCAGAAAAGGAGGTAAATGCAAGAGACATAGGTCTATTTTGAAAACAACACCTAATTCTAGTTTAATTATGAGACCTCTGGGGATAAATCATCATCTGCAACTGACCTCGATATACAGCACCTTGGGGACTCACCTGTACCTAAAAAAGCCACCCCTTTAGACAATGGCTGGTTAGGGGGGCTAGGAAACACACAAGAAATAGGAAATATGGATGTCATATTGGAATTAATGACTCGGAAACAACAACCCAGAATAATGTTTTGAATATTTCAACTGTATCATTGTCTGACGGACAAATAAAGACACTAAATAAGGGATTCAATTTCATTCCTGTTTTTTATGTTTCTGAAGACAGTCTCACTCAAGATGTTACGGCTTTCTGTAGATTGCTTAATTTAAGAATGTTTTTAAAGATTCTGATAGCAAGGTATGTGATGACAGGTTTCAGTATCATAGGTCCAAGTTTACACCCCCCATGTATCCCAATGTTCTTATGTTCCAAACTTCCATTCTGAAGGATTTACATTATAGTTCCAGAGAATATGTATGTAAAGCTAATAATCTCTCAAAGACTGAACAAGCAGCTTTACGAGAACTGGTTGACAACAAGGGCTTGGTTATTTTACCTGCAGATAAGAGGGGGGGTGCAGTGGTAGTCATGAACTGGAAACAGTATAATGATGAGGCCATGAGACAATTGGGGGATGGACATTACTATATGAGCATGCCCCTTGATCTGACTCAAAGATTTAAGAAGGAAATTGATCAGTTTTTAGCCTTAGCTAGGGAGGAGGGTATTATCTTGGACCATGAATTACAAAAGTTAATGATCACGGATCCTATTAATCAATATATTTACTTCCTCCCTAAGATACACAGAGATCTGTACTATCCACCAGGTAGGCTTATTGTTTCAGGTAGGGGTTCCATCACGGAACCCTTATCCCAGTTCTTAATTTTATGGTTACAACCTTTATTTAAGTGGGTACATTCCAGACTTCATGACATCACTGAGTTTCTTCAAATTATTGCTGACACACAATTGGAACCTGGTTGGCTATTGTTTACCCTGGATGTCTCGGCCCTATACACAAATATACCGCACTGGGCAGGTTTGGATGCCTTGGAATATTGGTTAAACAGGTCAGAACTTTACCTCCCAGGAGTGAATACTCTTATTATCAGGCTTGCTGAACACATAATAACCAAGAATGTTTTTTTCTATCGTGACAAATATTTTTGGCAAATCAAGGGGATGGCTATGGGGGCATCATTTACCCCCATTTATGCAGATTTATTCATGGCAAATGTTGAGGAGTTTATAATTTATGACACCTCCCACAATATATATTTAAATGAAATTGACATCTCGAGGAGGTACTTGGATGATTGCTGGATGGTATGGAAATTGGATGAGATGTATTTGAAAGAATTTGTAAGTTACCTTAATGAAAATAAGTGGGGTATTCAATTTACAGCCAGTTATCATTCCCATAGTATTACTTTTTTGGATGTATTGATTACTCGGAATGCTGATCATACCTTAGAAACACAGGTATATAGGAAAAACCCCCAATATAACTCCCTTCTCCATGCCTCCAGCTTTCATCCACATCACATCTGCAATAATATACCCAAGTCCCAATTTATTAGAATGAAATGCATCTGTTCCAAGCCAGATTGTTATGCATGGTATAGGGATGATCTTATTTCTAGATTTAGAGATAGGGGGTACTTAATAGGCTACGTCTGGAGTGCTAGCAATACTGTCTCCTTATTGGACAGGCATGATACTTTATAATATAAACAACAATGGACTAACCAACATTCCATCATCTGTTTTGTGACCACCTATGGTAGGAATACAGACGTTTTACTTAATATTGTTCGGAGACATTGGAACATACTAAGGGCAGATGATTATTTCTCTACCATTCTGGGGGATAGGTGCTCATTTTCGTTTCATAGGGGGAGGAATATCGGGTCCCAGTTGAGTCACTATAGGCATATTAATAAGTGTTTGGGTGAGTCTGGTCAACAGACGATTACTGGTGACTTATTAACAGGTTGTGGACCTTGTGATCACTGTACCCACTGCAAGGTTGTTAATAAAACCATGGATTTTTCCAACAGCAATACGGGTAATGTTTTCAAAATTCCCTTTTTAGTGAATTGTGGGACAGATTGGCTTAATTATTTAGCAACCTGTACTTGTCATGCCTTCTACATTGGAGAGACATTTAGACCCCTTAGGATCCGCATCTCAGAACATTTAAGTGGGATTAGAAACAAAAAACTCAGTAATGCATTATACAAGCATACCATTAAACATCCCAATGTTGCATTTAGATTCACAGTTATTGATTGATAAAATCATGGGAAACAGGGCTAATAAAGCCGGATGGCATAGCCTTTTGGATTCTAAAGAAAGGAAATGGATAATTAAATTAGGTGCATTATTTACACCTGGATTGATTGAACATTTGTAAGGAGCCAGTGATTGCCTAGCATTCATTTATGTGTTTGGTATTTAAGGCACTACATTTTTGGTATTATTTTTAACACTGAAGAAGGCTTAAGTTTATTGGAGCTGAAACCGGTCTGTTTTATCATAACCCAATAAAGTTATACAGTTTGTCATTGTCTGCTTGCTGTTTTCTGACTGACTATATTGAGGTTTGAAGCCGTGCAGTTGCCATACAGGCAGGAAGCTACTTTGGTTTCACCTTAGTTTATAACATATATACATCTATAGCCCATATATATCTGTCTGTCTGTCTATTTATGTATATCTAAATCAGCATTAGCACTTATCATGATGTTATTTTTAAGAACAGCCCTTAAGGTTTGTCTAGGGATAGAAGGGAGATGGATTACGGTTGTGAATGAGTATTGAAGTATCTATTTAGACAAATTTTGTGTTCTTACCCAAGACTGTGATTGCAAAACTCTTGCTCTTTTCTGTCCATAGCATGAACCCCCCCCCCCTTCAATTTTCTTCCCTGGTGTATTATTCAAATATATAGGGTAATCACTACCCAAAAATTGCAACCACAATTTTTCTGCAATTTTGTCAGTTTTTATTTTGCTCTCCTCACAAAATCCTCAAATTAAAAAAAACTATGACATGTATTTTGATTAAAATGCTGCAACTATTTGCATATTCAAGTAATTTTAACAACGGAGACAGAGACAGTTTAGCAAAATGTATTCTGTGCCAGTCTTAATCATTCAGGCTATGTGTTAAATGTTGACCACATGAACTGAGTTAAAACAGGCAGGCAGAGGATTTCTTAATGACAAATAAACTTGAACAACAGTTGAGAGAAAAGGTGAAAATGTCCCATTCACGTAGATAAGGCAGTGGTTAAATGTGCTCTGTATAGCTGTGTTTCCCTTTTATTAATGGTTCACCCTAAATGTTAATTTAAATATACAGGAGATTAACATGACTTAGTTGTTTACAACATTGAATATGTTACGAGTTTAAGTCAATAAACTTTATGTTTACAGAATGTAAAGAAGCACATATCAGCACCTTTACTAGTGACCATTTTCATAATGGCAGTGCTCATATCACAGGTTGTGGCAATTTATATTCCCAGAATTTATTGGCTAATATCTATGTGTTGTACTGCTTGCGATGTCTGGGGGCCTTAGAACAGTACTCTGGCAAGTTTAGCCTGCACCACATTTACAGAAAACTCAGAATGAAAGGAATTACACATGGCAACACATCTGTTTTGTAAACTGAGTGATTAATACAACCAGCAACATATAATAAACAATAGGAGGATAAGGGAAACCAAAGCCCATAATTTTCCTACAGTTTCTGGAAAATACATCTGCACATTTTGATAACATGTTCCACAGTTTTCTAGTGTCCCTGGTAATCAGCAACATTGTGGATAAAGACACACATTGTGATTTAACCACATTTCATATACCCCTAGTATGCCATGTTTGCTCTGAAGAACCCAGAGATCTAGGATTTCCCATGCAATTGCTACACTGAACACTTAGGTGATACAACATTTAGATTATTTTGTAAATTATGAAGATATATAACTGTGGTTGCCTTATTCAAACTTTTTCCTTGGTTGACTATTAGCCTGTGAATTTTGGCTTTTGTTGACACTGTTGGGTCTAGTTAAGGCAAAGATGAGTAAGGACCAGGGTTGATGTTAATGTTACCAGATGTGATTATTTTAGTTATGGACAGATATATGAAACATGCCCCATTCTTAACTTTGAGTTTGAAACTTTTTTTCTTTGACTAGCTCTCAATAATAGTTGGTGACTTGATAGACAAGGAGATTTTATTTATAGGTCTGGCTAGAAGCAGTCAGGTATTAGGATGTAACGTACATGGCCTAAGACTGATTTCATATTGTACATATAGTCCTCATTTTAGAAGTTGTTGTTGTGAAAAGGTTTACTTGCCTATCAGAAATAAGACTATACAAATTGAAATGAATGGGACAAGGCTATCAGAAGTACATAAGGGAGGACACTTTTTTTAAGATGTTAATTTTATACTACCCATTGTTTTCCTTAAAATTTTAGGTCATTGAGAATTAAGTGAAGGGATAATAGTTATGGCTACTATTGGAGTTGTACATGTAAATCCTGATATAACTGTTGAAACTTTGTGTTTACTTTGTGTTGGAGACTTGTTATCAGGAGTTTAGTGCTGTAGTCTGTACATTTCTCCATTATGCACTGTTCCTCAGCACATCTGCCTTTGTTGCTGCATTCCATCGCAATATCCTCCTTACTGTCACTCAGAGAATGATATAGAATATTTCTTGTTATATTTGTAGCTAGATAGCACCCATTTTTCTATTATATTTATTATACCCATCTACCTTCTTAGAGACTATGCTGGACTAGGTACAGAAATATTTTAACAACACAGGTGATTACATAAATCCACTTTAAGTGCATGCAAACTCAGTGTTGTATTGTATGTTACTAAACTTCTGAACTTATACAGGTGTTCTCCACATGCAACACCCTCAAGCCTTTCATGAGAAAACAGGTGCACATTTGCACCACTCATTATGTCATTCATAAGTGAGTTGTGTTTCTGATGCTTCTGTTACCCTCGTACACATGGTGATTTTCTAAAATATGCTTCAGTAAAAGCTATAAATTCTGGACAAGCAAAACGATATTTCTAACCATTGTCCAGTGTTTTTTTTTATATAGTAACATCTGTTCTCACTTACAAGTGATTTTCTTTTTATTATAACACATTACTTGATGCAGTGTTAGGAATGATTTCCAGCTGTTCCATTAATTAGCTATAAATTCTGTATTTCGGAACTGTGGAGTAGCCATCTTTCAAGAAAGGTCCTCTGTGGCTGACTCATATATGTTAGAACAGGGACTTTGGAAACCAGTTTCATGAATTAATACTCTCTAATGAGCTGGGTTTTCATAATTACCAAAAAAAAAAAAACAGGTGGCAGCAACTTGCAAGGAAAGTAGTGATGCTTTAATAAAGTCTTACTGTACCCTGACCAATTAAATCCACTCAGCACAAAACAGAATTTTCTCAGGTGAAAAAATAATTAAATAAATATATAAATTTCTGCTGCAAATTAGTGTTTAATGGAAAAGATAAGATTAGCTGTTTAAGAACATTCTGCTTTTAAAAGTGGAAAAAGTATTTCTGAGCCTGTATTATTTCTCATTGTGTATTCATACATGTGACAAACTCAAATCTTAAAAAATCGGGCTGGAAACATTGAAATCCCAGAAGCTCGGAAAAAAGGTAAAAGACAAATCCCACTGTACCAGTCCCACACACCCCTGCTAATTATATATACAAACTCCGAGCTTACTTTACAGTGGGGAAGGAGCAAAACCCCAGTCTCCTCTGTACTGTGGTCTCACACAATGAATATGTATACTGTTCCAGCTTCTGGGATTTTGATGTTCCCAGCTCAAACCTTTTTAAGATTTGAGCTTGTGGGAATTTGACCTTGTGATAGGATTCCATCTATACACATAAACACACACAGATATGCACATGTGTGTGCATGTATGTGTTTATTAAGATATATATATATATATATATATATATATATATATATATATATATATATATATATATATATATATATATAGTCTTTATTAAATCACCGAATGCTTAAAAAACCAAATGGTGAATGATCGACCCTATGTAAGTGAAAGCTTCTAATGTCGAAGTGTCAGAACAGTGATTTTCTTTCCAAGGGAAAAAAAATCGCTTTTCCAACAACAAAAAAAAAATGAATTTAAACATTACATTAAGTGGGGGCTTCACCTCCGACACACCCCCCCTATTTAAATATACCAACTCCGAGACCGCACTACAGTGCTGAGAATGGCAAAGTACCGAAGCGGCCAAGCGAATTCTTTCCCAGGGAAAGAATTCGCTTAACAGCTGCTTCGATATTTTCCATTTTCTGCCTTTTAAGTTCGACCAAGATGCAGTCTTCTAACATAGACCCATACATATATATATATATATATATATATATATATATATATATATATATATATATATATATAAATACATACACACACATATGCATACATATGCACACACACATTTACAAAAACATAGTTCAATAGAAGTCACAGAAAAATTTTTAAACATCAGCTTATGGAGTTATTTACAAGGAATGTGGACAAAAACATGTCTTTCTTGGAAAAAAAACAGGTAAACACAGAAAATATAATTGACATGCTGTTCTTTAGCAGAATTTTACAGTTTTGTGGAAAATTGTGTTCAGAATAGTGTCTTTAATACAGTACACATTAAGCTTCTCTCAAAGCTGCCCCCAAATATCCATGGCATACACAAATTTCCCTTTAGTAACTTCACAACACAGGTAATAACCTTTTCATAGGTAGGGGAGACTTCTGCAGCTTCTTACACAGGCAAGGCAAACTCCACAGGCATAACAGCCTTCATCTAACTTTCTTTTGTAGGTCAGCAACTCCACTGTTACCAAAAATTATTCTTCTACTCAAAGTTGCAGGGGGACGTTACCCCAGAAATGACTGTAAGCTTAGAAAGAAAGTCCTCTGGCTGAAATCAAGCCTAATACATAGCTGTTTTTGCACTCAAATATATTCCTGTTTCCTGCCTGAATAAAGGTTTATGTATATTAGCACTCCATGTAGTGTACAGGGTGGGTTCATTAGGTTCTTTCATACCTTCCTTAATGCTTACCCTTGTTTTTTAAGCTGGCAAAGCTGCCTATATTACATGACACCCCGTCAGTATATAGCCACTGGTTCTTGTACCCAGAGATGGGATCTAGGCCTGGGAAAGCCCATCTGCATTAGATTATATTTACCAAGGGGGTGCACTATTTTAAATTTAAATATCTATAGTAACAAAGTCCACCTGGCAAGCTTAGGATTATTGTCTGACTGTAAAGCCATTGAAGGGGGTTGTGTAATCAGAAAAACGTCTCTGCCCAATGTATAATATTTAATAGTTGATGTAATATTTAATAGTCTGAGGCTTCCATCAAATTGATATATGGGGGTCTCCTCTTGGATACATCCATCAGACAGCATGCTATAATGGTGAAGTTTCGTATAAATTTGCAGTAGTAGTAGTTGGCCATCCCCAAAAAGGTCTTGCCTTGTGTTTTGGTGGTGTGTATAGGCCAATTACACATGGTTTCTGATATATTCCTTCATACCATGTTGCCCAAATACTGGTCTTCTGCCATTCCTAGTTTACCCTTGGCTGAGTTAGTTGTCAACCCAGCTTGCTATAAGGAATTTTCATAAGAAATTTAGAATTGTTTGGATCTTGAGAAAGAGACTTTTCCAGTAATCAGGGAAAATATCTACATTGTCAAGGTAAACTGCTACATTTGTGGTATGGGGTCTAAGAATCTTGTCCATAATTATCTGAAATACTGATGCCATACCATGAAGGCCTTATAGTATCATAGTATAAAGAGAAATTCATCAGGATTGGAAAATGCTGTTTTCTCATTTGCCAGTAGAGATAATGGGGTTTGCCAATAACCACTGGTGAAGTCCATCAGTGACAGCAATCTAACCATACCCAACCTTTCTACCAATTTGTCTATTCTAAGCTTGGAGTAATAATCAAATTCGGATATACTTTTCAGTTTTCTGACATCACTCAAAATCATGTAGCCCATCCGGTTTGGAACCAAGATATGTTTTTTTTTTTTCAACTTACTCTATGATTCCTATATGACTACCAGCTTAAACATCTTCTGTATTTCATCTTATATTGCTTGCTATTGGGATTTTGATATTTACTGTAGTCTTGAAACCTGAAAGGGCACAGCATCAGTACACATTCTGGATATATGACTATACATATGTAATTAACCACATCATATATAAGAGTAGTGTAGTCATTCATAAGTTATCTAGTAGGTCAAAACACATACATATGTGTATGTGTATATATATATATATATATATATATATATATATATATATATATATATAAATATATATATATATATATATATATATATATATATATATATATATATATATATACACATACATACATATACACTTACACAGTATATATAGGTTTACTATCATTTTTGCGACGACAATCATATGGGAGGTATTATCTGAGCAGGATATCAGAGACCCATACCACTGCCTATCAACACAGTGCCAGTTGTTATGTCTTCATAAACCGATTTCTTTCAGTTTGACAAGGTGAGTTTACAGTGCTTGTAGGAAAAAATCATACAAGGGGATATAGCAGTCTAGGGCACAAGTCGAATCACTGGAATTTTTTTTTGTTTAAACAGCAGCCAATCCTAACAATAAAAAAAAATGCACTTTCATAATTTTGCAGCACCAATGTTCTTCAAACATTGTAGAAAGTTATTGTTGTTGTTTTTATAGAGAATTATGATCATGTCTCTGCTTGTAGATATCTTATTATGTGTTTGAGACGTGGATGACAAGAAATTCTCCATGAGAGCAGTCACCTCCATTTGCCTACTGTGTGACTTGAGTAAGTCACTTAACCAGACATTGCTCTTGTCACCCCTGCCCAGTTAACAAACAGGTAAAATAAGAAAAAAAATAAACAGCAAGAAACTTGAGCCAGCTTAAAGGTCACATAGGAAGAGAAGCAGTGGAATGCATATAATTTTAATTACCCTTCTCTTCTTCTTACATTTCTAGTTTTTTACTATTTTAGTTCTTATACAGGATACTCATCCGAGACGACCGATGGTGGTGTGATGAGTACCAGTTGTGGTGATACAGTGAATTCGCAGCTGATGGAAGCAGTGGCAAGTGAGAAGGCTACACATAGGGAGCACAAGTAGGCAACAGTTACTGACAGAAATGGGGATTTTGGAATGCTGCTGTTGTAATTTGGAATAGGTGAGTATAAGGTGCAGCCTTTTTCTTTACATTTTAGAGGATTTACTTTTCCCTTTTCTTTGTAGATGGTGGTGTGATGGTACTGGTTGTGGTTCTACACAGTGGGCAGGATTCACGAAGCCTCCGTGTAAGAGTTACAAGGCTTACACGGAGGCTGCAGTTAAACGGTGTGATGTCAGCATGTCATGCATATGCATGAGGGCATGCTGAATCACACCTAAGGCTTACACGGTCCATGGAAGACAGTAGGGGGCATGTCCGTAGGCCGGGCCCTGCAAACGGACACGCCCCCAGAAGAGTAAAAGGGCCTAAAGTAAACCCCCATGACAGAGTCCATGGAAATGTGAATAAACACAACACAACACATGCCCCCACAGACTATGAACATAAAATTATATAAATGAACATGTTATATATTTTTTAAATTGTAAAGATCTTTGCCCGTGAGTGCGCTCGTTTGCGTGGGCGTGCCCGTAGCTTAGCCACAGTTAGCAGTAAGTGGAAAAGCATATAAGAACTAACTATGCGAAGTAAGCCAAAAAGCAATAGCTTAGCTGTAGAGACATCGGCTGAAGACCAGGCAGTCATGGTTCGAGACCCCACAACATCAATTTTTATTTTTAGTGAAATAAGCAAGAAACAAGTCCCTGACATATATGTACACATATAAAATTATATTTTATGTAAAATGTAATGAAATGGGCCATTTATTTTGAAGAAATGTGAGATAACAAAATAGTAAAAGATGCCAGATGTGCCTATAGCTGAGGTACAGTCTAACAAGTTGAGTGCATCTGCCCGTAGGTGAGCAGTGGTTCAACAGGTGTACAATGAGTGCCCGTAGGTGAGCAGTGATTTAACACGCTGAAACTGTGTGCCCCTAGCTGAGCTGAATGTAATATGCATGCTGACAGCCAAATGAAGCATAAACAAGTGTAACCTGTTTGCGCGGAGCTGCGCACCGCGCCAACAAGCTAACCGATGGGCAACGTTGAGCAAGCTGTAACAAAACTGCCTTTACACAGACACACCTCCTAGCCTGTGTAGACAGTCATAAAATATAAAAAGCAGTGGCCAGGTTCGAACCCAGGATACCATGCACCATAGTCAAGGTACTGAACCACTAAGCCATGACAGCTGTACTTAGAAATGCAGTAATAGCAAATATATAGGAATGAATAGAAAGAGGAGCATGACAATGCAGGTTTTGTGAAGCTGATACAATTCCAAAATGGCCAATCACAGATAAGTGTGGGAAAAACGGCATATATAAGCCCCATAGGCGGGAATACACAGCATAACCGATTGTAGAACTAACTTGCAGCCAGAATGTCAGGAGTAGGTGAGGGTAGTTGCTTTTGAGCACAGATGTGGGGCATTGAGGAGTCCAAATATATGGTCTGGCTCCTTGTCCACAATCATGAGGCCCAACTCATGCAGGGCCAGGTCCTGTGGGGAGCATATAGACCTGAGGCGTGGGACCAGTTGGCTCATGATCTTACCAGTGCCACAGGGATTCCAAGGACTGGTGAGCAGGTCTGTCACCACCATGCAGACCTGAAGAGATGGAAGCAGGACCAACTGAACCTTTGGATCCAGGAGGCCCGGCAAATGCCCAATGCCCCACTACTGAGTAAGTTACATCTAATTATGGATGTAAGAAATTAACCTAGCTGATCTTATGGAGATGTGTATTCCAATATTACTTTATTTATATTACAGCTGCAGGTGTCCGTTCTGCGAATCGCAGAGCCTATGGCGATAGGCTGGTGCGGTTGCGCCACCAGGCAGGTCAGTAATCCTCTCCCTGTAACTGTAAATAAATATAAAAGTATGACATTTAGCAAAAGAGTGCAGTGTAGTCACTAAGTAATAACATGTGCAAGTAACAGTGTAAGAGTGTTTGCAAGTATTGCTTGATTACAAAAGTGTGTTGCAGTCTGTAATCCAAACAGAAAAATGAAAATGTCTGAAATAAAGTCTGAAATAAAGATGTCCCACCTGTAATATAATAGTACACAACCTGCAGCAGGCTGAAAAGTACAGCTGCAGAAGATGAGCAAAACACATGTGTGAAATATATCCCTGTTGAAATACTGAAACATGACAGAAGTGAGACTGTTGGAAAGGATTGTAATAACTACAGGTAAAACATGTCAATAAAGCCTAGAAGTAAGTACCATCCTGAACTGTAAAAATAAAACAAGTGAGAGAGTGTGAGAAAGAGTTATGAATCCACCAATAAAGTAGTAATAACTCCTGAATAAAGTATACTGCAGTCAGTACAGAATGAAATGAATGTGACAAGCAGAACCAAACTGCGAAATGTGTTCAAAATGTTCCTGCAGCTGGAATGTGTATCCCAAAATCTGGATATGTTGCTCTCAGTCTGCAATATGCAGATAGTATGATTGTCTGAAATACCAAACATCCACAGTTGTCTATAGCTATATAAAGCAAATGTAGCAGGATGATGTAGCTGAACAGAGCCAGATATGAACGTGTATGAATAAAAATGAAAATGTATATTGATGTAGCAGTAACATTCCTATCACCAACTTGAAGTAGTTATCACATAGGAAACTGTAGGTAGAACTGTAGTGTGTATATATCTGCAGCTATTAGAAATGTACAGCATATGTATTGGTATTTGAAGGTGTTAATTATATTTTCTTCACCCTACCGTATAACCACATATAATCCATTCCACGTAAAATTGGTATGTGCAATCACAATTAACACCCCTGGACATTTGTCCTGTTGGGTCATACATATTTGCATGTACATTGATGCATCTGCCCTGTTCATACATCCAAACCTGATGGCCTGTTGCCATCAATCAACCCTGCATGTTGTTGGACTGTGTATTGCTGTTCAAATTATGCATGTGTTATGCTCGCTGTTCAATGGTGTGAATATCTGGGTGTTTGGTTAATGGGAATACTAATGCATGCTATTACAACTAATTGTGAATGGTATTATATGTTACTAACCCAAACTGTCATGACATAATGCAAAACATAGGATGACAGGGAAGGCGGGTTCCAGCGGACCCACCTCTCCCACCTCAGCTGGCGAGTGCATCTGGCAGTAGTGCCCAGTCCGGACCCTCCTCCGGTGGCCCTGTGCCACCTGCAGGTGGAAGCGCTGCAGGGGATGGGGCTCATCTCCCCTCTGCAAGTGTGGCTGGAGGAGAACCACCACTCACCCTCCGTAGCGTCCGGACTGTGGTGCGTAGGGAGATCCAGGAAGCTGTTCTTGGGCCCCTACACCAGCTTGAGGCACAGGTGGCACAACTAACGGGCATGCCTGCTGCCCGGCCTACACAGCCCCCAGCACAGCCCCGTCCTGGGCAGTGAAGGCACAGTGGCAACTGCCCATGGGTGGGGATATCAGTTCCACTGTTGCCATCTGTGGGCTCATGGGCTGTGGATATCCAAACATCCGTCCCCATCAATTGTGTAACCCCCCACACGTGTCATACACCGCCCCTGTATGCGTCTTGTTTGTCTTGTCTGTTGACCTACCCAACCTACCTCCCCAGCTATACCGACTTCCTTTACCTGACATACCACTCTCACCTGAAAAAAAAAAAAAAAGGCACTCTGTACCCACAAAAACATTACGCCCCATACATAGCTGCCCATTTCGCACACATGTCTGCTGGACATGGAAACTGTCAATTACAATTGGCTGTACAACAAGTATTATTGTTGTCCTTACACCTCTCTCAGGGGTGGAAGGTTTCAAATGTCACACCAAATTACAAACATATGCACAGCTGTTCCTGATGAAGAAATGGGCAGCTATGGGCCTTACCTACATCCCTCCTGCAAAACCCAAGCTTGTTTCCCTACTGTCTTACCCTCTTTGTGAACCCTTTTTCACCACTTTCCTGTCTCCCCATTTTAATTTCTTTTAAAGAAAATAGCGCGGGTGTGCGCAAGAGTAAGCACTTTTAAGCAGTTGTAAGTGGGTGTGCGTGGAGCTGAACGGCAGTGCGCATGCGGGAGCTCCTTGCAAACCAGCGCTAACCCAGTTACAACTGCTTAAAAGTGCCTTAGTCACTCTGAATGACAGGTCCTGTAGTCTGTTCAAAAGCAAAATAAAATCCCACTGTCTGTCCCGAACCCAGGACCTTGGAAACACTAGTCTGCATGACTTACCACTAAGCCATGACTGTCATATAAGAACATTGTGCTACAATAAATATATCATGTAATAGTAGGAATGAATGTAAAGGGAATATAGGATGTGTAGTACACAAAACATGTCATGTATATTTACTGTCAAATCTAGTGGATTTCTATAATAGTAGTGTGCAAACAGAAACAGCCATGCTAGTTGGTAGCTAGTAGGTAATAATGTCACTGTAGCACCTTGCAAGCCACACACATACTCACAGCAGGATAATCACTGCCCATACCCCGCAACCTCTTACAGGAACACATCCGGACCAAGTAATAAAATATGTGGAGCAAAGGGCCAAAAACAGGGACACATTCCAAATAATGTTACAACAAACTTAGACAGTTCAGAGAGTAACAGTTTTCGCATTTTGTTGGATGTTTGGAAGGGTATGAAGTCTGAAACTTAAATGCTTGTCACTATATTCTGACTTGAGCCCAGAGTGATTTGCCAGAAAGAGCTGTTCATGAGATATTGACCAAAATATGAGGCAGAAATGTGGACAACCTGCAAATATCTGCACACTTGAGAGGTCTGACACTGCCATATTTGAATAGTTAAGAGCCTAGGCATAGCAACAGTGACCGAGTTACAGGGATGCCCCACAGACTCCATGTGAAATGTACAAACAGTAGGCAGAAAGGTGTTACAACACTTGCAATGGTAACTATGAAGTCCTGAAAGTATGCACCACTTGCACGGCAGAAATAGTGTAGTAATACATATGCTCATGCTATCCCACAGTCACAACTGCAGAATACCAGACAATTTAATGGGTGTACCCCACTGATATGTACCATTCCATGAGGCAGATAACAGATGAACCTGAGAGTCTCTGGGGCCTGCTCAGCAGCATACTCAAATACCCTAACAGATGTCAAGGCCCACACCATGGCCAGACCACACTGCATGCAGTAACACCCTAGCAGATATAGCAAGCATTCCAAGGTGTGAATGTACATGGAAAATAGGAAATCCACAGCCAACACACTACAGTCAAGACACCTAGCAGGCATACAAGTAGTGACTGTAAAGGGCAAATATTGAAGCCATAGCAACAATGTGCAAGAGCCACTGCTATACACCAGTTACACCACATGTCCCACAGGCAAGTGCACACACCCACATTAACAATAGTAGTAGTCTTAGGTGTCAGTGTACATACACACTTAGTACAGGAAACTGGAGAAATGAATGGAGAAATGTTAATCTACAACACAGCTGGAAATATGAGAGAGATACTAACCTTTACACTCACAGAACAGTGTCCACAGCATACCAGCATGGTCCCTGCCCTTAAAATCTGAAAGGGCTCCGCCTATCTCACATACCTTTTTATAGCACTGTCCTGAAATCACAGTGTGAAATGCAATAAGTACACAACTGGCTGCATGCAATTAGCAAATGTTGGCTAACAATTGGTGCAGAGGCCATCACATGGACATATGCAGATACCTACAAAAGCATGCTGTACTCCCAGTCCACACATGCAATACTTTCATTGCACCCTGTGGAGGTAGGGAGAGACAGAGAAAGAGAGAGAGAGAGAGAGACAGAGAAAAAAAAATTAAACATACACAAACAAAACTGGTCATCAACAACCACCTGAAAGCTGACAACTGGCAAGTGGAGCAGCAGGACACAAAACCAGACGGCAACACAAGCAGCTGTGACAAACACAGATAATGTAAAGTAATACTATAAAAGCCTACATACTGTGAACCCTCCATATGTGTCATTGGTCTGTATCCATATGTATATGAAGATGTGCAAAGGGCAGGGGACATACAGCAACTATCAGTGAAGGGTGTACATACATTTCTATGTGAGAGCATCTATGTGTACATATCAATGTAGGTTGAATGTAGGTTGTAGTGCAATGTACAAAGTAGGTTTCACAGTTATGTATGTTTAGCAGTATGTTAGTGTGTGTATACAGTTTTGTAAACAAACATGTTGATATACCTATCTGTCATATGGATATGTATGTATGTCAATATATGTATGTATGTATATATATATATATAATATGCATATATGTATACATACATAGAGAGAGATGTAGGAATACATAGACAGATGTAGATAGATAGAATATGTACAAACATATATATGTAATACACACATACAGATATAGATATATGTAGATACATATACATAGACAGACAGATCTGACTATCTACAGGTATGACTGTATATGACGAACTCACACTCCCCCTGTCCCATCCCCTCTGTCACTCTCACCCCCTTTCTGTCACCCCCCCCCATATCTATAGCAATATATGTACATCAATATATATATATGTGTATATGTATACAGACATATATATATATATATATATATATATATATATATATATATATATATATATACATCTATACATGTATATATATATATATATATATATATATATATATATATATATATATATATAGAGAGAGAGAGAGAGAGATGTATATATATATATATTCTGAGTGAGGCACGTGTACAGATGTGTTGCAACAGGTGCCTGGTGACAAAGGCATGGAGTGAACACCAGTGTCAAAACTGGAGTACCATACCCCATTTCAAATCACCTACACCAGTAACCACCAGATATGTGATTGGCTGCCCACCTCTGCATGTGTCAGGGGTGAACAGGGTCATAAATGTGTACAATAGTCCCCCCAATGATATTCACAGTGGCACACTATTCCTGGAATACCTGCACATGGTATGTGTCACCAGACATGGTGTGTCAGCTACGGACATGTAGGTCAGTGTACCCCTCCACACCACATAATGGCTGCCACGGTATGTACATCACATGACAGCTACAGATATGGAGAAGGACACAGTGACATGTACAACACTGTGACAATGCACTCAAACACATTACCAATGCACAGTGACTGACAACACCACAGAGTACACACATACTACCCACATAGAGGTTACAACTCCTGGATTTACATACTTAAGTCACACCCATGACAGATGTCCAACAGCCATAGTAACACCTCACACCATCCACAAATGACTGCTGTGTGTTGTCTGTGACACTGCAATAGAGAGCAAATGGTGGAGGTACAGGTTCCTACCCACAGATAAGACATACCCTGCAATATACCACACAGCGTTAAGAAGCAAGACTCCCCATGAGTACATGTCACACATACCCCTGCTGAATGTTAGTCAGATAGGTAATATGCCATATGAGTCACCCTGTGTAACTGTTTGACAGCAGCAGGTATCATCACATCACATGTGTCACAATGGTCAGGGTAGCAGAACAGTATGCTGCTGTAGTCCCAGGGGCAATAGCATATTGTATTGTATTGTATTGTAATGTATTGTATTGTGTTGTATTGTAGTGGTATGTAGACGTGCCTCCTTTGTGTAGTGGAACCACTGCTGCTGTGCGCCAGTGTACAGGTACATATCTTGTAGTCAGGCTAGTGTTACATAGCACTTCTATATGTGTGTTTAGCTCCTCTTGGAGTTCATGTAGCATGCAACTGGGGATACCATCAGATCCCATTCATGTTGTGTATCGTGCTTTCCTGAGGGCGGCTCTCACCTGGACAACTGTGATGACAGGGAGGTTACAGTCAGCTGGGATAACTATGTCTTATTTTGGGGGAGAGGGAGGGGGGAAACCTGCACTGAACCTGTCTGCCACAATTTTGCCAATATCTGTGGGTTCAGGGAATTATTTGTTGTTGTGTACTAACTATGAGCATAGTGGAGGGTTTCTGACCAGGTTGCTAACATAACTGAAGAAGGCCTTGTGGTTATCTGTAGTGTCCCTGTTGATTTCCCTCTCAAAGTTGCCCATGGATGTTTGTATGTGAGAAAATAGCTCCTTACTAGTGCTGATCAGACATGCCTTCCCTTTATGGAATTATGCTCTGTCTTGCAGTAGCTTCCATCTTTTGTTATACAATCTGTCTATGGCTGGGGTCCACCAGACAGGATGCTGTCCCTTTGTGGAGAGTGTCTTGCTCTTAAATGGGATTGCATGATCCATGCATTCTTGGAGATGTCCGTAGAAATAATTTGTGAAGGGGTCAGCATTGTGGGTTGTGTCTTCCACTGGCCCAGTGGGCTGAAAGGATACCATGTCACTGTTACAAAGTGTAATGTTTGCATTTGAAATGTTATTCACTATAGTCATTTTCTGCTGGTGGTGGAGGTGGGATATGTATATCCAGGGCAATTAGTTTGTGGTCAGCTCACAGTAGTTGTTGATGTACCCCATACGGTACCTCGATACAAACCCCCAGAGTGAGGAGGTGCCTTGGACCTGAATCAGTGTTCTGACTGCTGGGGTTTGGTAGTATGTCATATGAAGTGTGCCAGGTACTGTTACACAGTTGTTGGCTGAGCACTGATACCTGGCCATTTACATGTGTATCCACCAATAGACAGACAGATGCTATATATGTGAGATATGTTGTATCACAACAGTCGAGTAGCATGTGTAGTATGTGTGTCAAATTCTGCTGACATATTTAGCTGATATCCTGTTATTTCCTTTTACAGGACTATGGCTCACCAGCGCAATCCAGCTTACTCAGCAGCTGAGGATGAGGAGATACACCAGAGCCAGGTGCGGGATTATGCAATACTCTTTTCCTGCACCAGCCAGAATCAGCAGGAGAGGGCTGCACTGTGGCAAGACCTGGTCCGTCGGGTAAATGACATAGGCACGCATAATAGGACATATGAGCAGGTACGACATCACTGCAGTGATTTAATCAGAAATGTCCATTAGCGTGCATCGGATATCCACAGGCAACAGGTTGCCACAGGTGGTGGGGTGGCTACACATCCCCCACTCACCAGACTGGAGGGACTACTCATAAGTGTTGTGGCTCCAGCCCATCAACAACAACAGCAGCAGCAGACATGCATTATGATGGAGGCTGGAGCCATGCAGCAGCAAGACTACGAGCGTGCAGGTAATATGCCATATGTATAGTTGACTGTTGTGTACACTGGTAGTTAATGCATGTGTGAGGTGTGTCCCTGGTTTGTAGCTGTCATCATAGTATTTAATGTGCAAGTGTGATATTCTCAATATCAGCAGCTGACCTGTGAAAGGTGACTGTTGTACTACTGACCTGTATCATACTCAGTAACAATGGCACAGTTGTGCCCACTGACATTAGTTTCCTCACTTCTGCAGGTCCCTCCAGTGTAACAGCAATGCAGCCTATCCATGCTGGTGAGTGTGTACTAACAATACCTTTAATAGTCTTGATAGTAATAGTAATATTCGGCTCACTGAGTAGTGCTTTGTGTATGCATGCAAGTGTGTCTGTGTCTGTGTGTTGATATCTCGCATACTGAGTAGTGTGCAACTGTGTGCAACTGTGTGCAACTGTGTGCATGGGTGCATGTGTGCAACTGTGTGCAACTGTGTGCATGTGTGCATGTGTGCATGTGTGCACCTGTGCATGTGTGCACCTGTGTATGTGTGCATGTATGCACCTGTGCATGTGTGCATGTGTGCATGTGTGCACCTGTGCACCTGTGCACGTGTGCACGTGTACATGTGTGCATGTGTGCATGTGTGCATGTGTGGACCTGTGCATGTGTGGATGTGTGCATCACTGGTAATATTGTGTAGACATTGTAAACTGTGTTTCCTGTTTCCCTCCCACAGGTTCTGGTGCTGCTCTGGTGTCATGCAGCAGGGAACCTGAATCAGGTGCCATGGGTACTGATAATGATGGCATCTGTGTAATGGCACAGGAAGGTATGCCAGGGTCCATCATTGGTCAGCCAATTGACAGTACACAGCTGTCAACCCCATCAATGCACACAGTTATCCTGCCAATACACCCTTTGTCACCAATGTCCCTAGGTGATGGACAGGATACAGTGGGCATTGACCAGGGTAATGTGGTATCTGTGGCACATGCGTCCCCACACAGCAGCCATGGGCATGGCCCTAAGATGGTACCACACAGACAGATGTCCAGGGGTTCTCGTGGGAGCATCCGTGGGCATACTGCCCCTGTCAGACGTGCCCACAGAGGTCTTACAACCTCAGCTATATTTCGGGCTGTCATGCAGGCACAGTCATGTATGAAACGGTATACCAGACAGGGTCTGAGGGAGCTGACAGCATGTTGCACAGCCATGACTGACAGTATGCGTGACATTGTGGCTGCCATCCGTAATTTCACCCATGTCATAGACAGACATTGTGGGGACATATTAGACCAGTTCCACAACTACATATCCATGAGCCAGGGTGATGGTGGATGGTTGAGGCGTCGATGTGGGCGTATGCCAGCAACAGCAGCAGCTGGTAGTCGTTGCGGATGACAACAGGGCCACAGCCACCCCCATAGTGCTAGCAGCAGCCCCAGCAATGCTGGGTCTGTGCTGTCATCAGACCGCCCCAGGAGACCACGTGCACGTAGCTCTGGCCAGGCCCGACAGGGATCTGTGTCTAGTCAATGAACACCTGCTTCTGATGACAGTACCCAGTCTGGGTTGGTACCGGATACAGTCCGTAGCACCCCTGCAAGGCACAGGTACCGTGTCCGTGGCCAGAGACACTGATCTGTATGACCTGGCAGGTGCAGTCTGTGGCTGTCCACAAACACCAGTATATGGCAGCCATGAGGTGGAACGGTGTGCATCCATACACACATGCGAATTGACAACACCTAGGGCTACCGCATACACGCACACACTGCATCAACATTGCCCCACCTTGTACTGCTGTCCCTCAACAACACACATACACATACATGTCAATTGGTGGTATTGGTGGCTGACTCAGGCATACCAAGTTCACACCCTGTGCATATGATGAAACTGCGCCACCTCCTGCAATCTGTAACATCAGTGCAGATACAGGTTAACATGTTGCTGATGCACAGGGTGACTACATAGACGTGTAGTAATAGTATCATGTTATTAACAGTACTGTGTGCTGATATAATTGTGGGTATATCCCAGCATGCCTGATGCAGTAAGGGTATGATTGTCATGTAGTGTTGTCTACACCCATGGTAAGTACCATAGTGTATCATCTGCACATGCTGGCATACTGGTGGTAAGGATGTCAACAGAAGGCTACATACATAGGTAGCACAGGGGATAAGGTAATGAAAGTATTGATACGCAATGATGGACATGTAAACTGCATGTGGCATGTTGCCCACACTGGACTCTGCAATGCGGATGTATGAGGATGTTGATATGTGTGCAGTACTACATGACTGGTACAGGACACATAGGAGCACCCTAGCACTGCAAGCTCACATGTCATACCATGCTAGACAGCCCCTACACACAAAACTAACTGTCACAAAAGGGAGACTCCCCATACATGTCAGGGATACTGTGGTGGCAGGCCAGGTAGCATGCATCCTACTAAGTATGGAACCACTGAGTGAAGGCTCAGTGTCTGTTATTTGACATGTGTATTACTGCAGGTATGAGCATCTGGGTTTCCATCCAGTTATTGTACATCCTGATGGTACATGGTCTGTACACTTGTGTGTGCTGAGACTGGACCCTAGCCATCTGACCTGTGGATTTCCATGTACATGTGTATAGTGCCTGCATATTTGCACTGTTACCTAGTGGAAGTGGTGCAGCTTGTTTGTTGTACAATGGACTACATGCAGCCCTGCTTACTGTAGCTTTGTTTGCATGCATGTTTGCTTGCAGTTACCCTGGAACACTGATCCCACCTGCAATGCAGAGTTACAGAACTTCTGTGGACTCCTAGTGACATCTGCATAGCTTACTATATGTATGTCCATGTCTCACTTGACAGAACGTCACTGTTTGTCCTGTTCACATGTACGTTGCCTGTGACACATTGCATATGACTTACCTGGCATTTGTCCACGTGAGCAGTCATATATGCCAGTGCTAACTAATCACAGACACTACACCCAAATAAAACCAAGACCCGATCCTCCAAAGGCAGACTTCCTGTCTGGTGGACCCCAGCCATAAACAAACTATACAATAGAAGGAGGAAGCTACTAAATGATAGAGCAAATTCCCAAAAAGGGAAGGCATCACTGATCAGTATTAGCAAACAACTACGGGCACTCATAAAATTGTCTAAGGCCAGCTTCGAGAGGAAATTGCACAGGACAGTAAGGATAATCACAAGTCTTTCTTTAGTTATGTTAGGAACCTGGGTGGTAATTCCCAGATATGCTCAGAATTAGTCCCAAATGACAAAAGAAACACCAAACCCACAGACATTGCCAACATCCTAGCTGACAGGTTCAGCGTAAACATCCCCCCTCCACACCAAAAGGGCAAATATCTATCCCAGCAGAGTGCTGCCCCCCTGACATCTCAGATGCTCAGGTAAGAGCCGCCCTCTCCAAAGCAAAAAACACAGCATCAATGGGACCAGACAGTATCTCGGGCTGTGTCCTACATGAACTCCAAGAAGTGCTAAACCCAAACATAAAACTACTGTTCGATCTCAGCCTTACTACAGGATATGTGCCCAAAGAGTGGTGTACAGCAACAGTGGTCCCTCTCCATAAAGGTGTTGCCCCAACGGATCCTGGAAACTATCGCCCCATAGGCCTGACTATCTTGGTCTGCAAAGCTATGGAAAGGATCATCATGGACCTCATAAATAAAGATATTGGGGACCTACAGACACTGGGTCCTACCCAGTTCGGCTTTGTTAAGGGCAGATCCTGCTTCTTAAACCCGGTTGGTTTCTTTGAAACAGTCACCAAGGCCATTGACGAGGGGAAGGTGGTCCACACAGCCTACCTGGACCTCGCAAAAGCCTTCAATACAATACCCCACTCGGGCATTATAGAGAAGTTCATCAGCTTAAATATCAACCCCTATGCCTCTAGATGGATTGCAAACTGGCTCAAGGACAGAACCCACATGGTTAGAATTGCTGGAGCCATGTCAGACTCAAAAACAGTTACAAGTGGTGTCCCTCAAGGCTCAGTCCTGGGACCTCTCTTGTTCGGTATATATTTCTTGGAGGTACAGGCCAACACGGAAGGACTGTGGCTGACCATGTTCACAGATGACTGCAAACTGGGCGCCATAATCGACTCTCCAGCCGACACAAGCATCCTCCAAAAGGGCCTCATAGAAACAGACAACTGGTGCCAGAGCCATGGCCTCAAGCTAAATGCCAAACAGTGTATAGTCATCCCCTTTGGCAAAAACAAAGTGCCCACAAATTACCACATTAAGTACAGAATAAGTAATTAGGGACCTGGGGACCCAAGTTGATAGCAATCTCTCATTTGACAACCACGTGGCCACAGTGGTTAGAAAATCATTTTATATAGCCCACCTCATCATGAAGGGATTCACATCTAGATCAGGGGAGGTCATTGTGCCTCTTTACTCATCCCTCAGCAGGCCCATAATTGAGTACAATGCCCCTGTTGGGATGTACCTTACCAGACACCTGCAGCAACTGGAAAGACCCCAAAAGTACCTCACCAAGAGGATCAAAGGGCTCAAACAGATGCCATATGCTGCCCGGTTAAAGAAACTCCAGCTCTACTCAGTGGCATACTGCCTGTTCAGAGGCGATCTGTGCCTGACGTATAAAGCCATGTCCAACCCGGAATTAATGGACATGCTGCACCTCAGAATATCAAAATCCCATCGAGCTACGCGCTCGAGAGACTTGAACCTCAGCACTGAAATAAATAGGACATGCTGGAGGGACAGATTCATAACCCAGAGGCTCCATTCACTCTGGAATACAATCCCAGTCCAGGTTAGGCAAAGTCCCTCATTGACTCTCTTCAAGAGGAATCTTGATGGGTTTACCCCGGGTATCACGTCTGTGTCACTGTTAGACAGAGGCACAGTATACTAACCTTGGAAAAGGGCATGGCAAATTAATGTAAAATGGGTGGCGAAAGCCAAACACATTCTAGCTAGGCTTATAAATGCCCTAGGGCAGATAGCCTAGTATGAACCTATGAACCTATTATCTTATGAACCTATGTACCTTGTTCCCCATTGGCCCTATATGCTGTTAATCACCATGGTAATCACAATACTATGGTAACATGTGCAAAGGTCACTTGCCAGTCACCTCTATGGTACAGTTGTGGTATATGTGGGTCATGTGGCAATGTCACAGCTGCCACATGTACACAGTCAACCCTTTCCCCTACACATGGACGTACAACACATGTATGAAATGCAACCACATAGCCAAACTGGGGACTAAGCACTCCGAACCCAGTACTGGCATAACCTGTCAGGTGGCATGAAATACTACAGTGACTACAATACCAGTCTGATGTAGACCTACACTGACAGCAATCCAAACATGTGAACACACTGGGCCATTCGTGGAGCCTCAGAATAGCATCCTGCCTGAGCAGCAGACACCTCTGCAGCTGGCACACAGGCATACGTTAAGCCAGAACACAGCACATGCAACACATAGCACACAAATCCTGTGTGCCAAACAGTCACAGCCTGTACGTCTAGACAACACACCTGCTACAGTTGTGTTAGGCACCTTTATTGTCCGGTACAGTGAGGTCACGCTCACCAGGCTGGACAAGGTGAAGGTCACAGTGATATGCCCGTGGGGCACTATGGTTCACCACATGACACAAGCATACAGGTCAGTCAGAGGCATGGACACATATGACTCAGTCATTGTCCATGCCACTATGGCTGACCTGTGATGTACCTCCCCGGACTACATGATAGGGAACATGGAAGACCTCTCTGAGCATGTGGCACAGGCTGGTATGACCCATGGGAACTATTGAAGGTCACAGGTACATATGTTTATTTGGCACACACATACATCATCTGTGTCCATTGCCATTACTGGTTTAATCAATGTCATGCATTATTGTGAACAACAACCCACACACATGGACATTGTGTGTGACAAAAACACACGTGGCATGTGTGGACTTCAAAGCCATAACTAACTGTGTTATGACAGCAGTGAGAGATGCAGTAGCAGAGCATGCTATTTGCATTACTGGGAGATTTGGCCTCTTCCGCTGTACTTGTAAGGTGCTCACATCATCTCTGTGTAGAGATTGGTATATGCAGCAGCTAGTGTGTTGTACTGGTTGGCAAAAGGTTCAGTTTTCTCACACATGTAATTGCACACACTCTAATTTCACCCCCCACACACACTTGCAGGATTTAAACCCCCTACCTAACTATGTTATGACATTCAAGACGGATGCATTAGCAGAGCGCGCTATTCACATTATTGAGAGGTTTTCCTTCTCCTGCTTTACTTATAGGGTGCTGACATCATCAGTGTTTAGAAGGGGAATGTGCATCCTGTCATGTGTCCTCCTACTTGCCAAAAGGGACATTTCCCTCACACAGAATTGCACACACACTAATCCTCCTCACCCACACTTGCCATTAGGATTCAAACCCCTATCTAATTAGATGATGATACTTGAGACGGACGCATTAGCTGAGCGTGCGATTCACATTACTGGGAGGTTTCCCTTCTCCTGCTTTACTTATAGGGTGCTGACATCATCAGTGTTTAGAAAGAGGAATGTGCATCCTGTAGTGTGTTCTCCTAGTTGCCAAAATGGACATGTCTTTTATACAGTATTGCACACACACTAACCCCCCTCCACACACACTGAGAATTTGCAGGATTCAAACCCCTATCTAGCTATGTTATGACACTCGAGACGGATGGATTAGCAGAGCGTGCTATTCGCATTACTGGGAGGTTTCCCTTCTCCTGCTGTACTTATAGGGTGCTGACATCATCAGTATTTAGAAAGAGGAATGTGCATCCTGTAGTGTGTTCTCCTAGTTGCCAAAAGGGACATGTTTTTCATACAGAATTGCACACACACTAACCCCTATCTAGCTATGTTATGACACTCGAGACGGATGGATTAGCAGAGCGTGCTATTCGCATTACTGGGAGGTTTCCCTTCTCCTGCTGTACTTATAGGGTGCTGACATCATCAGTATTTAGAAAGAGGAATGTGCATCCTGTAGTGTGTTCTCCTAGTTGCCAAAAGGGACATGTTTTTCATACAGAATTGCACACACACTAACCCCCCCCCTCAACACACACTGAGCATTTGCAGGATTCAAACCCCTACCTAACTATGTTATGACACTCGAGACAGACGCATTAGCAGAGTATGCTATTCGCATTACTGGGAGGTTACCCCTCTCCTGCTGTACTTATAGGGTGCTGACATCATCAATGTTTAGAAAGAGGAATGTGCATCCTGTAGTGTGTTCTCCTAGTTGCCAAGAGGGACATTTCTTTCATACAGAATTGCACACACACTAACCCCCCCTCAACACACACACTGAGCGTTTATAGGATTCAAACCCCTACCTAACTATGTTATGACACTCAAGACAGACGCAGTAGCGGAGCGCGCTATTCGCATCACTGGGAGGTTTCCCTTCTCCTGCTGTACTTATAGGGTGCTGACATCATCAGTAAAAGGGGAATGTGCATCCTGTACTGTGTTTTCCCAGTTGCCAAAAGGGACATTTCCCTCACACAGACTTGCACACACACCAACCCTGCTCACCCACACATGCTGAGCATTTGCAGGATTCAAACCCCTACCTAACTATATTATGACACTTGAGGGAGACGCATTAGCAGAACGCACTATCCGAATTACTGGGCATCTGTTCTGCACCTGCAGTATTTATAGGGTGCTGACATCATTATTTCTACAGAGGTATGTACATCTAGTACTACCTGTCAGGTGGGGGATAGCATATATATGCATTTGCAGCCACCTACTTCAGGGTCAGTTATGCACATTGCACTGGTAGGTTATGTTCTATACCATGCTTCGTGACCACAGGACCTGTAACACACAACACAACCAGTTTGGACCACCCCTCCCACATCCAGGAGACACACTTTGCTTCCCTGGGAACAGTGCCAAGATATGCAGGTGTTCACATACACCATTCCAGTTGTTAATGTCAGGTACAGGTATGTTGTGTGTGGGAACTACTCAGGCCTCTACAACATTTTCCCTACAGCCACTACAATTTGTGAGTCCATGTGCTATGGCAGGACCACTCACCACAGCCACAAGGGGGAATACATATTGCACCTGACCATCTACAACATGGGTACTCACTGTTCCACACCAGAGGTAGACCACCATTGTTGATATGTGGCCATACCCACCTTTCCCTGGACATCCATATCCCATCCCCACCCCCAGGCAAGGTTGTCACTGCAAACAAAGTGTATTTATCAAAAGCAGACTTTTCACTTGTGAAGACTGGGGTGGAAGACTTCAAAGAACCCATGCTGGTGGAGTATACAGGCCACTCTGCATACCCCTTGACAATTGCATTCTATGAGCATGTGGAAGGTTTGCATTGATCATGCTATCCCAAATATACCCATGACTGCTCCACAACAGGACACCTGTCAGGTGTACACCAGCCATATATGAGCTGTCCAACAGACAGAGTGAGCTAGTACATTGCAGAGCAGTAGCCCACAGAGGGAGGACATCTCTGAACAGTACTGGCACGACACTTCAATCCCTCATAATCACCACGACAAAGTGTTGACAGTGAAATTGTCCAGACAATGCAGATAAGGCTCTCCTCAGTCTGTTATTGATGCCCACGTACTGTTAGAGGTCCTCAGCAACCCTCTTCCAGCACACACAAACAACATGGATGTGGCTTAGCAATTTCAACCCCTGGGATCTCTACTGTGTCCCTGCTTGACAGAGGCACAGCACACTAGCCTCACACGGTGCCTTATGTGACCTACTTTACAGTGGCACAGTAGCCTACTGTACTGGGGAGGCAGATGCCAAGCACGCTCTGGCTAAGCTGTCATTCCCCAGGGCAAACAGCCTAGTGTTGACCTCTACACCCATATGTTTAATTGTCAGATGCACAATATTTGTTGCTGATAGACTGTTTGCAGGTCTTTATTGCCATAGCATTCCCTGTTTCTATGAACAAGTTGTGTATCTGTGGAAGATGTTTGAATATGGGAGGGATCCACTATATCACGTATGTCTCTGTAGTCATTTAACTGTGTGCACTGGGCAGATTGCTGTAATGTGGTTGGTTCCTGGAATTACACGTACAAATACCAGATATGTGTGGCCAAATGCTAAACTGAGATTTGGCCTAAGTGTGTGAGCATGCCCAGTTCAGGCTTCCCATGGCATGTTGTCTGACATATGTCTCATTTCTCAAAGTGTGCGGGCATGCCCAGTGTCAGCTTTCCATATGTTGAACTCTGCAGCCCACCACATTTGTGGATGAGTGTGAACTTCAACAATATCTCACGTTTATGGTTGTGTGTTGTGTTTCATGTTGTGTAGTTACTGTCCAACTGCTTTGTGTCTGAACACAACAGGGGTTATACTCTGCCTGCAGGGTTTGCATGGGATACTTTGTATACAGTTGTCAACATCCTTTTATACTGACCTAACACTGTAGTACCGTATAGTGTACTGGTTCAGTACTTTCACTGCGGTGGACAGTATCTTGGCCTTTAGTCCTATCACTGCTTTACATTTTCATAGTGAGCACAACAGCCTGGTTAGGGGCCAGTTGTGCACATCTGACCATGTTGTATTATGTTCAGATATGAACTACTTAAACCAGGCTTGTCCAACATTGGTAGTGTATTTCACAACATAGGTGTACATTGGCAAACACTAGCGATGTGCCCTAGGCCATTTCTAATGCTAGTCGGAGAGTGTGTTTGTCCTTCGACACACATTGTAGGTGGAGTTTGCCATGACATATGTCATGGTTAGTATACTGTGCCTCCGTCTACCCGTGACATAACAGTGATACCCAGGGTAAACCTACCATCTCCCATCCACTCATCAAGATTCCTCTTGAGGAGAGTCGATGAGTGACTCTCTGGCTAACCTGTACTGGGAGTTTACTCATGAGTGGGGGTGGCTTCTGTGTTATGGATCATTATGTATGTCAGTGCTGGGGTTCAGGTCTCTCATGTGCATAGCTCACTGCCATTCAGATTGTACAAGGTGCAGCATGTTCATTGATTCCAGCTTGGACATGGCTTTATACATCAGGCACAGCTTGCCTCTGGGTAGGCAGTATGGCAGTGTGTGGAGCTGCAGTTTGTTTAATCAGGCAACACATGGCATCTGTTCAAGCTCTTTGATACTCCTGGTGAGGTACTTTTAGGGACTTTACAGTTGATGGAGGTGTCTACTGAGGTACATCCCACAGGGGCTATTGTAGTCAATTGTAACGCTGATGAAGGATGACTGCAGAGCCACAATGACCTCCCTTTATCTAGATCTGACAATCTTCATGATAGGTGGGTATATGGTATGTTTCTGTAACCACTACAGCCACATGTTTGTCCAATGCAGGATATCTATCATCTTGTGTCCCCAGGTCTCCCATTACATGTTAAGTACTTAATGGGTTAACACCTATGTGGTAATTGGTGGGCACTTACTGTATATCCACAGGGGTTGACTATACACTTTTCTGCAATTAGCTTGCTGACATGGCTATGGCACCAGTTGTCTGTTTCTATGTGGCCCTTTTGTGGGATGCTTGTGTCAGCTGGAGGGTCAGATATGGTGGCCAGTTTGTAGTCCTCTGCAAACATGTTCAGACACAGTCCTTCCATGTTGGCCTGTACCTATGGGACATATATACCAAACGAGGGAGGTCCCAGGACCAAGCCTTGTGGGATGCCAGTTATATCTGGTTTGTAGTCTGACATGGCTGCAGCATGTCTGACCATGTCAGTTCTGTCTTTGGTCTGGTTTTCAACCCCTCTACTGACATAGGGGTTTATATTTAAGCTGGTGAGCCTATCTATAATGAACACGTGGGGTACTCTATGGAAGCCTTTGCAAGGTCCAGCTATGCTGTGTGGACCACATTGCCCTCATCAATAACCTTAATGACTGTTTCAAATGAGTCAAACATGTTTAAGGGGCAGCATCTGCACTTAAGAAAGCCACACTGGGTAGGGTCAGGTGTCAGTAGGTCCCCAGTATCTTTATGTCTGCGGTACATGCTGATCCTTTCCATAGCTGTGCAGACCAAGCTTGTCAGGATTCTGGGGTGGTAGTTTGCAGTATCCATTCAGGCAACACCTTTGTTGGGAAGGACCACTGTTGTTGTACACTGCTCTTTGGGTACATATCCTGTGGTAAGGCTGACATTGAGCAGTAGTGTGATTTGGCATTCCATTCGTCTTGGAGTCCATGTTGGACTCAGCCCAGGACACCATCTCATACCATTGCTGCTGTGTGTTTTGCTTTGTAGATGCTGGCTGTTACCTCAGCATCTGCAATGTCAGGGGGCCAGTAGTCTGCTGGGATAGATATTTTGCATTCTGGGGGGGGGGGTTGCACTGCACCTGTCAGGTTGTATGTTGGCAATATGTGTGTGTGTTTGGTATGTTGTTTGTAATATTTGAGTGATTCAGAGCATATCTGTGATTTCCCAACAAGGTTCCTACCATCAGTTGAGCCAGCCTTGTGATTATCCTTAGTGTCCTGTACAATTTGTATCTTCATAGGTTCATAGGTTCATACTAGGCTATCCACCCTAGGGCATTTATAAGCCTAGCCAGAGTGTGTGTGGCTTTTGCCACCCCTTGCTATGTGAATATTATGGCCATTTATGATTTACTTTACTGTGCCTCTGTCTGGACGTGACACAGTGAAGACCCCCAGTGTACATCTACGATCATCCATCCACTTGGCAGGATTCCTGTTGAAGAGTGTCAGTGAGGGGCTCTGCCTAACATGGAGTGGGATTCTGTTCCAGGGTGTAGGGAGCCTCTGGGTTATGTATCTGTCCCTCCAGCACATCCTATTTCATTATGTGCTGAGGATGACATCTTTCACTCTCACAGCTCCGATGGCTTTGGGTTTTCTGGGTTGGAGCATGTCCATTACTCCTGTGTTGGACATGGCCTTGTACAACAGGCATACAACGCCTCTGTGTAGGCAGTATGTGACTGCATTCAGCTGGGGTGTCTACAGCCAGGCAGCATATGACATATATTTGAGACCCTTTATCCTCTTGGTGAGGTACCTTTGAGGTCTTTCTAACTGCTGCAGTTATCAGGTAAGGTACATCCCAAATGAGGCATTGTACTAGATTATGGGTCTGATAAGAGAACAGTACAGGGGCACAATGACCTCTGTTGACGTAGATGTGAATCCTTTCATGATACGGTGTCCAATATAGACAGTCTTCCTAGCCAGATTGGCAATGTGAGTGTCACATAACAGGGTACTGTCCACTTGTGTCCCTAGGTCCCTGATTACTCCTTCCATACATAATGGTTTACCACCTATGTGGTAATTTGTGAGTACCTTGATTGGTATTTGGTGGGACATTCATACTGTCCACTGTCTTCAGGATGGCTGGGTGGGGTTCCTGTGTGTGAGAGTGTGGTCTGTAGCATGCTACAGACTGTACAGCAGTTTTGCCTATGGTTAGGTGCACATGGGTGGTCTCCGATGCTTCGTGCATTGTCAGTTACCTGGACGTATGGGTGTCTGTGCTGAATATGGATACTCCCCCTCCTTTTATGTTTTGGTCCAGGTTTTGGGGCTATAACGCATGATATGAGGTATAACCTGGTAGTGCTGGTGTACTGTCAGGAGGCTTGCAGCAGGTTTCTGTCACTGCACAGACATCGATGTTCTCCATACTGGGGAGGGCCTCAGGAGCATGCATATTGCAGTTTACACGTCTGTCATTGGTCAGCATTACCCTTATGTTTCTTACCACTTATGTTTTCTAGGGTGGTGGGTTAGTCTTTTCAGCCTTGCCTATGTAAGGCTCTATGGAGGTGGCAAAAGCCTTATCCAATATCCAGACTCCCAGGGGTAACAGGTGCAAGCCATCCCTGGAACAGCAGCATGGCTTGTCAAGCATGACATCCCAAGCAGACAGACATTAGATCCTCTTGGAATGACAGCAGTAATTGTGCCACTTGTTAAAGTTGATCATTCTGTGTTTGTACTGTGGCATCATTCTTGGTGAGGGTAGGATGCTGCAAACAGTCAGTGTCATACCGGCCTGGAGTACATACTCAGAGAGCTCATCTATGTCTCTTTTCATGTAGTCCAGGGAGGTACTTCTCAGGTCATTCACGCCAGCATGGACAATGACTGCATCATATTTCTACTTGCTTTGGGGTGACCTGCGTACTTGTGTTATGTGGCGTATTGTAGCAGCCTACAGGCAGCTTACTGTAACCTTTCCCTTGTTCAGTCTGGTGAGCGGGACAGCAGTGTGTGTGACTATGGAGTCACCTATTACAACTGTATCAGGCATGTTGTTTTTCCTTCTGGCCTGTGACTGTTTGGCACACCAGCTTTGTGTACTATGTGTTGCATGTGCTATGTTTGGAGGTTGTGGTTGCTTGGGGGTCTGCTTTGGAGGCCTCTGTTGGTGTGGTGTGTTTGTAATTAGGGCCTCCAGGAATGTTTTTCTGTGTTTATGTCTTTGGTTTGCAGTTGTGATAGGTCTATGTGGGACTGGGTTTGTGGTGTGTGTGGTTACCTTCTCCTCCTGACTAGTTTTGACAGTAGTGAGTTGAGGGAGCTCAGCCTCCGGTTTGGATAAATGGTTGCATCTCTCACATATATTTGTATTTCTTGGGGGGAGCTGAGGGTTGTCTGTGTACTTGGGGCAGGTGTAACATTGCCTCAGGATTCACAGATTCAACTTGTTGTAGCTGGCCTTAGTGGATTGTATGTGTGGACATACTTTATTGCCATACTACTGATCAGTGATTACTTCCCTTTTTATGTTTGCTCTATCATGTAGTAGCTTCCTCATTCTCTTGCATGGTTTGGTAATGGCTGGAGTCCAGCATGCCAGATGCCTGCGTGTATGGCATTGTGTCCTGTTGTTATTTGTGATTGCATAATCCACGCATTCCTGGCTGTGTTCATGGAATGCCTGTATAACAGGTTCTGAGGTGTGGCCCATATTTTGCACCTGCACAGGGCCTTTAATGGATTCCACATCAGTTTGGAGGAGTGCAACTTTTGCTTTACACATGTTTTTCTCTGTGGTTTTCTGGCCAGGGACTGTGGTCAGGATGTGTATATCCAGTGTGATTACTCTATGGTCTGGTCTTACCAGTGATGGATACACTTCTCATCTAGCCATCCAGTACCCATGTTGCTGATTATCACATCCAGTATGCTTACCCCTCTTGTGGGAGTGGTACGTTGCTCCTGGGCATTTTGGTTTATGGATTCTAGGAACTTTTGTCCTACAGTGTTGGAGCTAGTATAATGCTCCCAGTCTATGTCTGGGTATTTTCAGTCAACCAATATAATGTGGTTTGGGGGGCTTGATATATTCATGTATTCCAACATAGGCCAGGTGCAGTTCCTGGTGTTAGGATGGTAGTCTGTAGCAGGCTATAAACTGGGAAGCAGTTTTAGCCACTGTTACTTGACCATGGCTAGTCCATGCTGCTTCTTGTTGTGGTACCAACATGGGGGTGTGGTTATCCTTGACAATTATTGCTAGTCACCCTCCTTTTGTAGCTTGTTCCATGTTTTGAGGCTGTACAGCACAGTATGAGGTGTAACCTGGTAGTGTTAGGGTGCTGTTGTGAGCCTTGACCCAGTTTTCTGTTACAGGACAGATATCAACATTCTCCATACTGGGTGAGTTTGCACTGCATGCATCTTGCTGTTTAGACTTCTGGCATTGGGTAGCATTACATCTAGGTTCTTATCCCTTGTGATACCTATGGAGGTGGGTTTGTGTTTTGAGCCTTACCTATTCAGGGCACGCTGTGGGTAACGACAGCCTTTGCCAGTATCCATGAGGCCTGGACTGATAGGTACACGCCACCCCTAGCAGGTGGAGCATCATGTCATGCTCAGCATGTCATCCCAGGCTGGCACACATTGGATCCCCTTTGACTAATTGCAATACTTCAGCCAATTATTGCAATTTATCATCCCATCGTCATATTGTGGCATCATGCTTGGTGAGGGTAGGATGTTAGTCAGGGTCCTCAAGTGTGCATATACTACATGGTGTTACATTACTTAACACATGGCATTCATGCCTCAGGTGGTGCTGCAGGGCTGCCTCTGTCGGATGCACATATTACACTCCCTGTACATGTTTGAGAGCAGGTTATGTCATTTTAGGCATCCATGTTATTATATGAGTGAGTCAGAGAGGGGTATCATTCCCAGGGTTCCTACTGAGCCAGTGTATGTGCTATGCATTGCCTCTTTGCCAAGGCCAGGGCATACTGGGCATGCCTCCTTCTGCCTACTGGGGCAGGTTCAGGTTGTTCCTCCTCCAAGTCACGCTCTGCCTGTGATGGCCTTGGCAATGGTGGGGGGCTGTTTGGCCTGGCCCTATGCTGGTCCTGCTGCAGCTGTTTTCACAAGATCATATTATGTAGCATAGTGCATACCATGACAATTTGGGTACATGTAGTTGGTGAGTACTGCAAGGCTCCACCAGATGTCTCCAGACACTGTAACCGTGACTTGAGCAGCCCAAACACACTCTCTGTTACATTACGTGTTTGCACGTGTGCCTCATTATGGCGTTCCTCTTCAGGTGTGTGTGCGTTTCTGATGGGTGTCATCAGCCATGGCTCCAGTGCATAACCTGCATCCCCCACTAGGTGTCCATGTGGGATGTCCCCATTGGCAAATATCTGGTACAGCTGCGTCAAATGCCAGATATGGGAATCATGGTAGCTCCCAGGGCAGCCAACACACAAATTCATTATTATGCCCTGGGTATCACACACTACCTGGCAGTTGATGGAGGGGAAGCCCTTGCGGTTAATGTAGGCCCTACCCCGCTCACCGGCTGGTGCTTTGATGCGTATGTGCGTGCAGTCTATTGCACCCACTACCTCAGGGTATTCCGCTATTTGCTGGAAGAGACGCATATTGCTGGCCAATACCTCACGGGCATTGGGGAAATATACATGATCACCGACATGTGCTGACATGGCATCCAGGAACTGGTGCAGTACCCTGGAGGCTGATGCCTGTGATATCCCCATCATATCACCAGTTGGTCTCTGGAAGTTACCTGTTGCTAGCATTCTTATGCCAACACATACCTTGGTTTCCACTGGGATGGGTTCCCCTCTGTTGGTTCTGTGTGTGAGGCGTGGCCTGCACAGCTCGACAATTTGCTGCAGGAGGTCTCTGTCCACTCTATAGCACTCTACTATCTCCAGCTCATGTAACCCATGGTAGGTGACCCTGGGCCTGTACACTCTTCTCCATCTCCTCTCTGTGGGTTGTCTGGCACCATCTGCATTGTCACCACCCTCAGCAAGTAGCCTATGTCTCTTTATGACAGCTATGGCAGCCCCTAGCATTTCTGCTCTGAGTTCAGCTTTTTCAGTTTTCACTTCTGATAGCTTACTCCTGTCTTGCAGTGTCTCTTGAGAGAAACATCCTGCACTGCTGTTTGCAGAGTTTTACGTGCTGGGCTGAGCTACTATTCTGCCTGTGTAATTGCCTGCTTCTAATTGTTTTCACCTGCTAGCTCGAGCAGTATTCCCTGCTAGCTTCCTAATAATTCTGTTGCTTCCTTTTTCCTTTCTGTTTCTTCAGGGGGGAGCAACGTGCATACTAGCAGAAACACGCTCACAGTGGCTTACAGGCACGCACACATGCTTACACGGTTCAGAATCTGCTTATTTGGGTTAAAACATGTGCACACCAGCGCAAACAGTCTTACAAGTCTGCCAACAGGCTCCCACATGCTCAGTCTGCCTTACACGCGCGCACACTGCCCTACTCGTGCTTCATGGTGCGCACACGTGCGCATGCACGCTCAGCAAGAAACTTTGGTGTAAGCAACAGTGTACACCTTCCATTTCTTGACTTTCCCAAGCTTATGTTGCGGCACTCCTCTTTCCATGATATGTGTCTGACATCTGTCATGTAACACTGACCTCCAATGAACTGCATTTCTTTCTACCATTTCCCCCTGTGATGTCACCTATCTCCTACTCTATTCCTCCCCCTTATGTATCTCTTACACTACTCAGAATGTGCTCATTTGCTATGTGACAGTGGAATTCAGTATCCTAACACTCATTTACATCAGATTGCTTACAAATGCTTAGTTACATGTCTTAGACTCAGCTTCCCCCCCTTAGCAACCACTAAACAGTGGCCATGTTGTTTTTGGTCTGCTGGTCCCTGCATTGTAAATCCATGTATTACATAAAACCCACATTTGTGGGTTTATAACCTTCATTTTTATGTTTTATACAGCGCAGCCCGTTTGCGCGGGGCTGCGCTGCGTTTAAACGATTTATTAAAAGATTTATTTTTCATATTTGCATTGGGGTACCTTGCCAATGGCCACATATTTGGCCATTGGCATGCTGCCTGACACATATGCACCCTTTATTTGGAGTTGACATGGCTCCATTGTGGTTTTTGCAGAAACGTACTCAGTTGTCAACTGAGTACATTTCTGCAGCTAAAACGGCTCTTACACGGGCTGCTTTGGGCTTCGTGGATCACTAATCTACCTCATTTGCATGCCTTTGGGCTGCAAGTGAGGTGATTAGCATATCCACGCCCACTCCGTGTAAGACACGTTTTAGATGGTCTCTTACACGGACTTTAGGGCTGTTCCTGGATCGCGAAGGCTGCATGGAGTCTTACACTACTCTTAGACTCCGTGCAAGCCTTCATGAATCCTGCCCAGTGAGTTTGCAGATGATGGAAGCAGAGTGAACGAGGAGTGGTGCACATTGTGGTCAATGGTAATTCCCCTTGTTGTGTTGTTAAGGCAAGATAGGGTGCTATGATCAAGTAGCATGGAATCTAATTATTGAGTTGGAATGTTGGGAAAGTTAGGCAGAGGTAGGTAGGGGGCTAGGGTAAAACTGGTGGGGATGGATTATGGGGTGTGGGGATCCCACGGGAGGAGTAGAGTCACAACATTCGTAGGAGCACAGGAACTTATTAGGCTATAGTCCCATGGCTCTTGCAAGCCAGTTGACTTCAACACCCTGCTTTCAGGTGACTGGAATCTTGTGGGTTTTAGTTACTCATCCAGTTGTTTAAACCATATCTGGGTGGGGAAGGGCCAAAGTCGAGCGGTTCTTTGACAGGAGGCCTGAGGGTTTCCAAATGTGTGGTTCATCCTTTGTGTAGGTAGGGTGATTGCCATTTGGTAATGAGTGCACTGGTGGGGTTTATGGTTGGGCACGTAGATTACGTCATTGTTGGGCTTAGGTGAATTTTCAGGAACTATGTCAAGGGGTTCTGGTTCTGGATCTTAGTGTTAGGGCATTAAGGTTTTGGAGTTAATCTATTCCCTGCAGTAATCAGGTTACTGTACATCCAGAGCTGTGTAGTTTGGTGGGCTAGTGTGAGATGCTATAGTTGACAGGATCATGGGTTCCAAACTTGTTAAGGGTTTTCTTTGACCAGGCTGCAGAATTGTGTTCAAGGGGTTATAGTTTCTGTGGTACTTGTTATGGCTATTGGTTGTCATTCTGGAAAGGTCGAGCCATGGTTAGTGGCTTGAGGGAAGCGGAATAAAGGGAATGTATTCTCTTAAAGTGGAGGTTCTGGTGGTTCAGTGCGGTCATGGGTAATACTACTTTATTTAGTTTCATTAAGGCGTATTCCAGTGCTAGTAGGTCAAGGCGTGGGGTTGATGACTGGGTTTTTGGTACTTTATAGATGATGGGTACACTGAATGATGTTTGGCCTAACCCTTCCCTTTATGGGAGTTCATTGGTTGGACAATTTTTGCTAGAAGGGAGGGGGAACAGCCTGGTTGGCAGAGAAGAGGGACAGGCTTGCCCTCTTCTGTTCCCCCTCCGGTGTGTGGAAGTTTATTCCAAGGATTTGTGGAAAGGAATTGCGCAGCTGGAGGAAGTTTTCTGAATAGGTAAGCAAATGGAGGTAAGGATGCTGCTTATTTGGTTGATAATTGGTAATTTGATGAATAGTCTATGAAGTGACACTGCTTCATAAGTAAAGTAAGCGAGCAAAGGTATGGACGCTGCTTACCGGGCAGGATGAGCAGGTACACTTTCCTGATTAACATTACAAGGATGTTTATGCTGTGTTTAGAATCAACTATACTATGTCCAGTTGTAAATAAATTTGGTAATCAAAGTTATGGAAGTTTAATAAAGGTCATCAAATGTCATTTGGTGTGATGTGTTTATTGAAGGGGACCGGGACAAGGTGAGTTTACAGTGCTTGTAGGAAAAAAATCATACAAAGGGGTATAGCATTCTAGGGCACAAGTTGAATCACTGGAATTTTTTTTGTTTAAACAGCAGCCAATCCTAACAATGAAAAAAAAATGCACTTTCATATTTTTGCAGCACCACTGTTCCTCAATCCTTGTAGAAGGTTATTGCTGTTGTTTTTATAGAGAATTATGATCATGTCTCTGCTTGTAAATATCTTATTATGTGTTTGAGACGTGGATGACAAGAAATTCTCCATGAGAGCAGTCACCTCCATTTGCCTACTGTGTGACTTGAGTAAGTCACTTAACCAGACATTGCTCTTAAGTCACCCCTGCCCAGTTAACAGACAGGTAAAATAAGAAAAAAAAATAAACAGCAAGAAACTTGAGCCAGCTTAAAGGTCACATAGGAAGAGAAGCAGTGGAATGCATATAATTTTAATTACCCTTCTCTTCTTCTTACATTTCTAGCTTTTTACTATTTTAGTTCTTATACAGGATAGTCATCTCCCTGAACCATCTGTGGCCTGTCCCACTAAACTACTATGGAAAGTTGTCAGTCTCCTATTCTTAGGCAGCTGCTTATGATGTGGCCCTCCAAGTCAGGTTCACTTATGTGCGATAATTGCTGAATATGGTTAAAAATCTCATTATAAAACACTGAAATATATTGCAGCTTTGTTATGTTTTGGACTATATCTTGGTTTCCTTGGTATCTAACCAAACACTTGCTGTTTCTACATGAAAAGTTAATACAATGTTTTGGAAATCTATGGATTGTCCCTGGCATGCTTTTCTGGACATGCCAGAAAACCAAATGCTAGACATTTAACAAACTGTTTAAGGCAAACAGCATCAGGAAAATTGTAACAGATTATATGAAAGAGCAGTTTGTGTCTTTATATAGTTGTAGGAATTTTGACATTATAATTCTGAAGGTTGTATGAGCACCCCATAATTAATATGTGCAGGCACAATACATTTTTATATGGCATCAGATTATTGAAACTGAAATATGAATGTAATATTTTAAGCCATGGCTTGTCAAATAAATATACTTTTGTTAAAAAAAAGAAAAGGACATGGTATGGTTCTTAAAAAAAAAAAAAAAAAGAGCTTAGGGAATTACAACTGCTGTTTAGAATGGATGAAGATTGACAAAGCATGTTACAGCATGCCAGACTGAACTATGGTAGCTGTATCATGTGCTCTTCACATGTACTCAGCTGTGCAGTGCTTTATGGACTTCGAGTGTCAGGAAGGTGGCATGTACCCTACTGTGTACAGACATTGTAAATTAATATGTGCAGATTTTGCAGCTTTTCTGTGATAGCCTGTACATATTTTAGTAATTTTGTTCAAGATATTGTGGTGCACAATCTACATTTGAAATTCACAACTGCTGATTCAAAACATGAACTGAATAACTGATGCAGGATAAGTTAAAAACCAATGAAAAGCAGGAGAGCTCTCTAAAGCATTTTTGTTTGTGGTAGTACATTTACAAGTACAGTTTTGACATGGCTGTTACATAGCTTCTTGTTTTCTCTTTATTCATTATTGTTTATATTAACAATGAACATGTATTTTGATGTGTGTGTGTGTGTGTGTGTGTGTGTGTGTGTGTGTGTGTGTGTGTGTGTGTGTGTGTGTGTGTGCGCGTGTTCGTGTGTGTATGTGTGATACATCATTAGCACTGCAGAAGGTTGGCTTGACTGAATACATTTTGTTTGGGAGCCTCGATGGTTCAACGCTGATTTTAATAATTCAATTTCTTCATTTTTTATACTGAGATTTTATGTCTCTTGATTTTGTATAGCCCTGATTAGCATGATTCCAGAAATATATGATTTCATTCCTAGCTTAATGTAGAAAGTGAAGCTACCATTATGCATTAGGAGTTACAGCAGGTGGAACCTGGAAATTAGTAGGTGAGGCTAATTTAATGTCTAATAAATGACCGAATGTTCAGCTGAACTCAATGACTGCAAAACAGGTATACATTAGATGCAGTGTGTGCATTGGTGGTAGGAGTGAGAGTCAGAATGATGTTTTTTCACTGATTTATTCATCACTAGACCAGTATTATTTACAAACTCGTCAGTAGGAGTGTAAGGTTAAAATGTAATAAGGTTTTGATAGAAAAGTATAAATAAGTCAATTTTTAAAAACAATGCTCTTAAACGTTTTTCAGAAAGCATTCCTCAGGATGATACATACATGGCCAGACATGACATGCTGCCTGTTGTCAACATTCCATTTTCTATGAAAATAAAATTAAGAATGACAATGGAACTAAAGGTGAGAAAAAAGAAAATTTGTTTTTGATATGCCAAGTAGAAAGTCAACAGGCAATTCTTGACCCAGAAAAACAGAGATGATACAACAACAAGTCTATAAAATGTTAGTAAGCTGGCAGTGCCCTTTAAAGAAAAATGTGATCAATGCAAGAAAGCCCAGTAAACAAATATAGGATGTATTGTAATTTGTTCATAAATAAGCAAGTTATTCATTATTAAAATTATACTAACTGAATAAAATGATAACTATAGAAGGATGTTTCTGTCTATGCTTAGAAAAGTACAGTTGTAAAGTTAAAAAATCAATCAATCACTGTGAGAGAGATGGAATTTGATTGCTGTGTAGTGCAGGGAATATGCTGGTCTTTTTTATGCAATTACCATCCCTTCCTTGTCCCATAAGCTTTCTTTTTCATACTGCTTGTTTGCATTATCAATATGAAAAAGTAGGAAAGTTATTTCTTGCCACATTTTCTTAGCTGTGTGGATCCAAAAGGGCACAAGTCCTGACAAACAACATAGAAAAGATAGGTCCAAGGGAAGAAGTTGTGAGCATTTACAACTGTTATCAAGCCTTCAGTGTTTGTTAAATGCATCTTAACAAGTTAAAAGCAAAATTATTCAAATTAAATAGAAACATTATTGTACATTTCACTTCTTTTAGGCCTAGAGAATTATGTTAAAGATTGGTCGTGATAATACTTTTTAAAATGTGATTATATGGCAGAGAACATATCCTGTCTAAACTAATTAAGTAAATAAATAAGACAAAATGTAGAAGACATGCTGACAACATGCTACTAAGGCTAATGTTAAACAGAATCTGTTATTTTTTTAATTTCATAAATTGCATTTTAGTTTACCATGTGCTTCAGTACTTTCTGCTATATCATATATTTGCCTTCTCTGTGCAGATGCAGATGACATTGTGATCTGTAGTGAGAGTAGGGAACAGGTGGAGGAGACCCTGGGGAGGTGGAGATATGCTCAAGAGAGAAGAGGAATGAAGATCAGCAGGACTAAGACAGGATATATGTGTGTGAATGAGAGGGAGGATAGAGGAATGATGAGGATGCAGGGAGTAGAGGTAGCAAAGGTGGATGAGTTTAAGTACTTGGGATCAACAGTTCAGAGTAATGGTGAGTGTGGAAGAGAGGTGAAGAAGAGAGTACAGGCAGGTTGGAGTGGGTGGAAGAGTGTCAGGAGTGATTTATGACAGACAAGTACCAGTAAGAGTGAAAGGGAAGGTCTATAAGAGGGTAGTGAGACCAGCTATGTTATATGGGTTGGAGACAGTGGCATTGACAAAAAGGCAGGAGTCAGAGCTTGACGTGGCAGAGTTGAAGATGTTAAGATTTGCACTGGGTGTCACGAGGATGGACAGGATTAGGAATAAGTATATTAGAGGGTCAGCCCAGGTAGGAAGGTTTGGAGACAAAGCCAGAGAGGCAAGATTACGTTGGTTTGGACATGTGCTGAGGAGGGATACAGAGTTTACTGGGAAAAAGATGCTAAGGATGAAGCTGCCAGGTAACAGGAAAAGAGGAAGGCCTAAGATAAGGTTTATGGATGTAGTGAGAGAGGACATGCAGGTGGCTGATGTAACAGAGCAAGATGCAGAGGACAGGAAGAAATGGAAACAGTTGATCTGCTGTGGCGACCCCTAATGGGAGCAGCCAAAAGAAGAAGAAGAAGCCTTCTCTGTGCAGAATGTCATTAAGTAAAGACTTGAATTTATTAAGAGATAAGGTACAGGCAATTCAGTGTTTAATTTCTGACTGCAGTAATTCATACTTGTGTGACTATTTAACTTGAATGTAATTATTTTATACAGGCTTGATTAGAGTCCTGAAATTAATAATGTTGCCAATGGCTTAGGAAAACGCACGCAGTCATTTAGATGTATTCAGAAAACACAAGTACAGTTCTTGGAAGTATAAAGACACTGAAAGTAATAGCATTTAGCCTATCAATCTATTTGCTTATTAGCCCTCTGGATAAATTATGATTTATAATGCCTTAAAGATACGTGCAATACTGAATTTCAGCTGCTTTGCATGTGCCATGAGGTTTGAATGGCCCACTTCCTTAAGAGTGATGTCTCACACATTGACCACATTCAGTGAAACAATACTTTTTACTCATTTCCTTGGGATGCTTCCTTTCTTTCTTATAGTTTTATCCTATATTCGTACACATTCAATTCTCCCAAAAAATTGTAACTATTTGATGTATTTTATCATTTCAAAGCATTTGAATTTTACTATTTTGCATCACTTCCATGCTTTCTTTAGGTTTATTAAACTTTCTCAATATGTCAGTTTCATTTGTCTTCCATTGGTGTGGATCCTAAAGTATTTTAGGCTGTCTCATCCAGACTGCTTTAGTTGTTTTTCACTTGCATTTTCATTTTCTTTGTTAATTTATTTTGCACAAGCAGTTGGTCATTGTTGTCTTATTCTCAAACTCTTGGAAGCTGAACTACTATGCATAAGCTAAAAAAATATAAGCAAAAATAATTGTCACCATTTTGTAAACAGGAAGTACATTTACCAAACTGTGCTTAAAATTGCCTCACCATTAACATGAATTTTGAGTGGTTCCTAACATTTTTCTGAATGTTTGCTGTGTTTTTATCTAAAATTACATTTATTAATGGAAGGCATTTCACTTGTTGCACTACTATTCAGGTGACTTATGTGCTGTACCTGGCTATTTAAATCAGCTTTAAGTGGGTTCTGAAATACTTCGACATTTTATTGGGTTTTCTCTGAATATGAAGTTACAGCAATTAATTGAATCAGTTTTACAGTTTGTACTATTGGGTCTATATCACATCACAAACTTACTATTTATTGAATACCTCTTCATCAAACTCACTTTGTTGAATTCCCTTTTTGTTGAATGATCATTTTAGCAACTATTTTCCCAGGGAAAAAAATGCAGTGGGCCATGATTGGTAATTTGCCCATTTCCCCAATGTAGTGCTATCTCAGAGTTGATATATTTATTTGGGGGGTGGGGGTATGGGGAGCAAAGCCCCCCCCCACCTTAGTGGGTTTTACATTTTGGGCTTTTTTGTGACAATTGGTAGTTGGACTACCGGTTGTTTTTCCTGGGAAAATATTTACTAAAATGATCCTTTGAAAAAAAGATTTCGACAAAGTGAGTTTGAGGAAGAGGTATTCAATAAATGGCAAGTTCAAAGATATGATATACACCCATACTAATTTACAAGTGATTTCTGTGCTGGTAAGTGGATTAATCAGTTTTGCTACCTTTATTTGCTTTAAATTTAGTCACATTTAAAACTTACCAAAAATAGACAGTTTTGAGGTCTGTGAGTCCTTTAGGGCTTGTAGTGGTTAGTCCTAGCAGTGTTGGGGTCATCACTGCAATTCTGTAAGATAAATGCTTTTGGTTAGAGCTCTAGCTGTTTTTCATTTGCTAGTTCATTTTACCTGTTTAATTTATTTTCTGTGGAGCTATGCTTAGCTCACTGTGTCTGCAACATGCCCTCCACAGATATATGCAATTTCAGTTGTAACTGTACATGATATAACCCAGCTCGCCCAAATTTGATCAGTAATTAAAATCTGGGTATTTATAGGTGCAGCAAGTTGCATGTAGCTACATAAGTCACAGAGTTACACACCTGGCACCTTATAAGTATTTTGCAAACGTCCCTAATAATGCTGTATTGTGTCCACATTTAAGTAAGGTTCCTGAGCAATGGTATTACAGTCGCATATATACCCAAGTTAATCATTTACTGAAATGTACTTACATACATAACTACACCTTCCCCCATTTAACCACTAACTATTGCAACAGGCCATAAATATGTCTTATTTAAACTCTGCAATCATCTGCAAATCAATAAAGTTTTACTTCACACTGGACAATATGGAAGGTCAGCCTACGTTTTTCCTCTCTATTACTAGCCTTGAAGCATTATTTATCCTAAAGCACTGTATGAATCACTTTATACTCCCAGATAATTAACTCCTATTAAATGCAAATAGCTCAGTTTGTGAAGATGTAGATAATTTAAAAGATATGAACGTTTCACTCAATCAAAAAAACACATACTGCAAGTATTGCACTAACACACCACATGAAATGCAGGCACATAATGTAATGTCATATACTGATGTTGTAAAGGAATCTTCACCTAATATTCATAGGCACATAAGGATTAAGTCTCAGGAAAAATCAAATGCAATCAGTCATAACAACACATAATATCTGACCTTTAATGGAGTGTCACCCTGAGGCAAAGGGTCTCAGTTCCAGTATGCCAGACCACTGCACAAACAAAAATGTATCCATAATGAAACAAACAAATACTCCACTTACTAGGCTATACAAAGACAGGAGACAGTGGGTGGTCTTTCAGGTACCAGGATCTCCAGTGTCTTGAGAGGTCTTAGGACCCTTGCACTATACATCTATAACTGCTACATGGTTGTTGCACATGTAGGGGTTAATGACTTGAAGTGAAAAACACTAAGGGAGATGCAGAAAGAGACATCTGCACTTTAAAGCCATATTACAAATGCAGGCCTAATAAATAAAAAATCAATGGACCAGATTGTTGTAAGTTCAACTAGAGAAAAAATACTCTTGCCCTGGTACTTATAAATGTATCTTCATCATGTACAACACCTCTGTTAACTCCTTCTCCCATTAACTCAAACCACAAGTTAGTAATCATTTTCATCAAACCATCCAACCCTCCTAAAACCAGTAAATAAGAATTTAAAAGACTTCACAGAGAGCTCTCACATATCACAATGGAATATAAGAAGGCTCTTGCTACCATATATGTCTGCTCTGTCAAAATATACATTTTGATCATTCTTAGAACTTGGCTTACTTTTTTCTTGAATAACATGAACCCTATATACTAGATATACCAACACTATGAAAAAATATTCTAGCATGCAAGAACTTTGGACAGTAAAGCTGATAAATTTTTGATTACTATCTTTCAAACAAGTTGTAATATTATTGTATTGTCTTAAGCAAGGTAGGCCTCTCATTTAAACTTCCCTGACTTTTAGTATGAATGCATGTATTCTGTAATCAGGAGTGTGAGATATTACTACTTATGTACAGCTCACTTCTAGCTAAGACTAGCTAGATGAAATTTTGGCAGTTGGTATTACTATCATAACACACTAGTTACAAATTATAACAAATTCTAGATTCATTGCTTGATACAAAAAATACTAAAATGAGTCCTGGGCAGCATACAAGATTTTTAGATATTTTCTCTGATGTTTTTATTTTTTCCTATGTTGTCATTATGGATAATTCCTAGTACTCCAGTATTGTCTACTCAGTTTTTTTAAAGAAACCTTTCATCAAACATTTGAGTTCATAGACCTCACTTTTCAATAACATTTCAAAACATCTTAGATGAGTTTCTTCCCATGGTAAAACCATGCCTGATCTGTTTTTGACAAATATGAACAGCTGCATCACAGTGGTAGAGGTTTTTGAACCACATGGTATTTCTGACCATTATGCTATAGATATTGATATGTATATTAATCTTTTATAACTAACATTTATAATTATAAAAGTGCATGTGTTAAAGATACTACAAAAATAATAAGGTTAACAGACTGGAATAAAATATGAAATGGTGATGATAAAAGTCAAAGTTGGGATAGGTTAATGAACACTGGCCTTTATTTATGAAAACAAAGCATCACTTGTGGAATAAGAAAACTGAATCATTGATCAAGAGAAAGAAATGAATATTCAGAATTTATAAGGAATTATTTTGCAAGAGTAAATATAAGCTGATGTAATAACCCATGCAGAAGGATTCAAAAGATGATTCTGTGTTGCAAATCTAAATATGAGAATACTTTGTCATTTAGTAAAGAAGGACAAATAAAATCTTATTTCTTTTATTTATTTAATAAGTTAGTTGAAACTCACACCCCCACAATGATTATCAAGCCTCTTCCCTCAGAAACCTAATGGAGCCATTCATTCCTCTCAGAAATGAGAACCCACCAGTCCATTTGCTCCCCCGGGCTGTTAAGGCTGGGTACCACAGAGATGTTGTCATCTGCTGTGAGGGTGGAGATTTTGTTTGTGCTCCTAATCCTTGACCATCAGCATCTTACATGCTACACTATAGCTGCTACAATGAGATTCATGCATGTTCTACACATATGTTCTGTCCCCTGAATGAGTGGTGAACTGCTTGTAGCTTGTACATATTAACCTCCTAGGTGTAGGTGGTACAGCTACACCCCAGCAAGTGTCACTAGTGAATAAGCAGAGATGTCATGCCCTCCCTGCATGGGCAAGCCAGCACTGGCAACTACTCCAGTCCTCCACTGCCCGGCAATGTCTGTGCCACTAGTCAAACACCAGTTACCTGTGGTACAATCAGGACTTTATCAATCTATGCTCAAAGGCTGAGAAACATAAAAAGAGTTTTCATAAGTATTTAAATTTCTAGGTAAATATCAGTTTTATTAGTGCAGTTGCTTATAATAATAGTAAGGTGAAAACTCCAGATGGAAGTGACGAGTATTTTGAATTAATATTTTGATGCATGTTTTTCTGGCCATACTGTGGCTTATATTTTAATGCCATACATTCTGCAGAAGAGTGTGTGCAAGTGATACTGCTGGAAGTGGCACGAAGTGCACTGAATTGGGTTAAGTGGGCCCGTAGTACTGGGTCAGATTAAATACATGGATATGTTTTAGCTAGGATACATGATACACTGATGCACCTTTTGATTAAATTGTTTAATATACTATTTCAAAAGCTTACTGTTCCCGAATACTGGATAGTGTCACATTATCGCAATGCATGCATGTAGAAGTAGTTATAAAGTGCAAATTAAAGAAAGATAACTCACATTTCTATTAAAGAGAAATACTTCAAGCAATGCTTTGTGAATATGTTAAAGGTGGAGAAAAAGTATACAGATATGATGGATGCTAATTAACATGGGTTTATGATGGGAAGATCTACCCACAGAATTGTTGTTAATTTTTATGGGATAACAAGTATGGGGCTTGATAATGGTACATCCATTACTATGGTGCATTTGGGCCCTTGCCATAGGGGGTGTTCATTATGAAAGTTAATTTGAAAAGAACAGAAAATTAAAGAAATAGTCCGTGTGCACTTTATTGTGTTATTTTTATTTCCCCTTCTGCCTCATTCTTTCTAGCTACCAGAGTGCATCTGTTCATCTCCAGATCTACCAGCCACTCCTACTGCCCTCAAACTATTTCTGCTTTAAGGCTGGGATTAGCATGGTTGTCCTGGGGGAATGCCATTGACTGCTTCCACTAGGGGACTTTTTCATCTATGACCTATTCCTTGCTATACTTCCCTCCCCGGTTCACCTGCTACATCCAAGGACTACTCCATTCTACTGACTATGCCTCTCCAAAGGAAATGTCACCTTGGTATGGGCACAGCAGCCTCCCAGCCAACACCTCAAACAACAGAGATGCTAATCAAACCTGGATTGCTTGGACCATTACATTTCTCTTTAACACATTTCTTACAACTTGTTTATAAGTCATAGATGGGGTAGTCTGAGAAAAGTTGTGTGTTTGAAAAAATTCCAGTAAAAATATATAAATGTTGAAAGTTTCACCTTGCAAAGTAGTTCTTTGTAACCTAACGAACAAATCATCATTTTACTAATGAGAAACATCCTGTTCTTTTGTTATCAATTTCTTCTTCTCTCCTTTCTCATTAGCACACTCGCCTCTTTCCTTTTGAGTCTTAATTGCCATATGCTGGCCTCACAGATATAGAATGTTACTCTTATATCTTACATCATTCTTATTACTTGGCAGTCATTAGATCTTTCCTTCTTATTAAGTTGCTCTTCTGGGTGATACACACTGCTGTCAAGCCAATGGACATTGTGATGGATTAGCAATGGTTGAGACTTCAAGAAGTACAAGTTTTACAGTGCTGCATAGTATTTCACATTTACCTTTCCTGCCATTGGCTGATGATGTACAATTGTCTTAAACACTATAAACACTTGCTCTATAATCACAAGATAAGTGCATGTACACACACACACACACACACACACACACACACACACACACACACACACACACACACACACACACACACACACACACACACACACACACACACACACACACACACACACACACACACACACACACACACACACATATTATTATTTATTTATCTTTGTTTACCTGGAAAACCCAACTGGAATACAACCCGTTTTCAGCTGAGGCCAGTCAAGAAAAGCTCCACATTTAACAACAGTTATGATATATATAACAAAGATAACAGAAGTTATGTGATATCAGAAGGAAAACAAAGCACAGGAAAGTGTTTACACACATAAGAGAAAATGCATTAAAATCGCTTTCATAAGCATCAGTTAGAAACAGATCATGCACATAGCTTGCATGGATTTATATACAGTGTTGGTCATTCACTTCAAGTATACCAGACTTGTATAAAGTACAGAACAATATAACACTGCAAAGGCTACAGTAATATTACCTGAAATTCCTAGCATTTAAATAATTAAAAGAAGAGCCAGCTTAACTATGGAACTTTATGAAAGAGGAGAAGGCGGTTGCTAATAAAATATGGTATGATATGTTAGTAGTAGAGCAACTATGAATGCATCATTACATTTAAGACCGAGCAGTAAAATAATGAGGAAAGTGAGAATACCTGGGAGTACTTGGACTATTATAAGAAGTATTAATTCTGGACAGATGAGGAGAGAGAGTGGCGAAACTGTGACAGAGATGGGACACTAAGATAGTCATTGATCTAATTAAAGAGAAAAAAGAGATTTAGTCTTGTCAGTTAGTGTTTGTGATGGGGGGCGGCCATGGTGGTGCAGCGATTAGCATTGTCCCCTCACAGCAAGTGGTTCTCCAGTTTGATCCTCAGCTGGGGTGCCTTCTGTGTGGAGTCTGCATATCCTCCCCATGGTTGTGTGGGTTTCCTCCGGGAGCTCCAGTTTCTTCCCACATCCTGTAGGTGGTTTGGACACTCTAAATTGGCCCTAGGCATGAGTGTGTGTGTGTGCCTTCCATGGAAGATTGGGCACTGCGCTGGTAACTCAACACCATATAATCTCTACTGCCAATCATGAGTGGACAGGTGATCTGCTGTGGCATCCCCTACCCGGGAAAAGCCAAAAGAAGAAGTTAGTGTTTGTGATGGATCTAATTTATGTAAACAAAATTACTCCTTGTGGTTTAGTGAAAAAAAAAAAGGGAAATGTGGAAAACATGAATATATGGAGAAAAGTTCACAGTTGTTGCCATTAATTTTATTCTTGCAAGGAGGGGAGCAGTACCACATCCAATTTTTGTTTAGATACTGTTTTAGTAGTAATTTGAAAGTGTGTGGCTTGTCTGTTTTATTTTCATGGGATGGAGGTCCAATATTTAATGACTTTGTGGGAGTATAGAGAATCCCCAGCTGAGTTGCAGGCTTTGGACACAGAGTGGAGAGAATTGTTACTTGCCCATAGTAGTCGGGAACTGGAGTATTGATGGAACATGTATTTCAATAATGTCCATTTTTCATGGAAATGAATTAAACTGTGAACTATATTTTGAATTGTGAGTACGTAAGGTAGTGTGTGAGTTGTAGCCAGTGTAAATCTCTAAGGGTTACGCAGTGGTGGGTTTTTGCTGGGGTATTTGCTGCAAATTTGGCTATTTTATTGTAACACAGATGAAGTTACGTTTTAAAGGTGGTGTCAAGATTTGTAAAGATGCATATGCATATAGAAAGGATTACATTTGGTAGGTAGTGACTCTGGCTTTTCTTGTTGACTCTGTGAGACAACATTTTGCTCTGTAGAATGATCCTAATTTCTATTGGTCTTTTTGATGGCCCAGAGCAGATGCTGGTCATATTTAAATTTATTTATTTAAGTTTTCTGTCAAGTACGACTCTGAGTAGCTACATATGTGGTATGCATTCAAGTTTTGTGAAATTTTTGAATGTAAAAAATTGTTAGTGTTATTGGTCCAGTTTCATCTTTTCACGTGGTGCATCTCTTGATATTGTCCCTGATTTTGCCTTTATGACCTTGTATGTTGCTGTCAGGCAAGCTTTTGTTTCCTCTTTCAGGTAAATCTTTTCAGTCTAGATCCTACTAAGAACAACAGCCCTAATTCACATCTAAATGTCATGTCAGTATGCAATAGTGTTCAGCATTTGTGGACTCGATCATTTACTAATAATTGATTATTATGTGGGAAACTCTGATTTCTTTTAACTTTCAGTGCAACATTTCTGGTAATGGACCTCAGCAATGCCAAATGTAGAGTATCAAAAGAAGAGATCTTGAAATACTGCTGGTTTATTCAGCCTGAAATCTAGCTAGTATCTGAACGTTTTCACGAATGCAGCAACATCTAGTTTCATCAGTTTGCAAAACAACAGCTGCACTAAAAGCAGCAACTGTATAACAGATACATTAAATGAACATCATTTTCCACAAGCTGCCTCTTCATTGCACCTTTCCTAACATAAATAAAACATTTTTGAAAACAGTTATTGGGTCCTTTACTCTTGAAAGGCTTTATTTTGCTGATTGTCAATCTTCTTTCCACCTACAGAGAAAATGCTTTGCCGTTTTTCTCTGTTAGCTGAGATGCACAGTTTCTATGTGTTATCTAGTCTTAAATGGTGGAAAACTAAATCAGTGATCATCTAAAATCAGGTAAGTGGGACTATACATAGTTTTGTATACTGGATAATAAAAAAACACATTCAAATTATACTACAAAATGTACAACTTTAAATAAGTGACCTACGTATATGTACATGCCTAAATGAGAGCTGCTGTAGTCCAAGTGAGTGCTTAATTAAATTGTTATCCTCAAACTTAAGAAAATAAGTAAATCCTTACAGCACCAGGCATCACTTGTGCCATTTCCAATGCACACAGTACCATATGTAATTTCAAAACAGAAGTATTCCTCTACTGTAATGGTGCCAATGTCATTCTCCGTTTCTTAATCCAGATGATTCTTTGATGTCATTCTCCATTTCTTAAGCCAGATGATTCTTTGATGTCATTCTCCATTTCTTAAGCCAGATGATTCTTTGATGTCATTCTCCATTTTTTAAGCCAGATGATTCTTTGATGTCATTCTCCGTTTCTTAAGCCAGATGATTCTTTGATGTCTCCGTTTCTTAAGCCAGATGATTCTTTGATGTCATTCTCCATTTCTTAAACCAGATGATTCTTTGATGTCATTCTCCATTTCTTAAGCCAGATGATTCTTTGATGTCATTCTCCATTTCTTAAGCCAGATGATTCTTTGATGTCATTCTCCATTTCTTAAGCCAGATGATTCTTTGATGTCATTCTCCGTTTCTTAAGCCAGATGATTCTTTGATGTCTCCGTTTCTTAAGCCAGATGATTCTTTGATGTCATTGTCCATTTCTTAAGCCAGATGATACTTTGATGTCATTCTCCATTTCTTAAGCCAGATGATTCTTTGATGTCATTCTCCATTTCTTAAGCCAGATGATTCTTTGATGTCATTCTCCGTTTCTTAAGCCAGATGATTCTTTGATGTCAGTCTCCGTTTCTTAAGCCAGATGATTTTTTGATGTCAGTCTCCATTTCTTAAGCCAGATGATTCTTTGATGTCATTCTCCGTTTCTTAAGCCAGATGATTCTTTGATGTCATTCTCCGTTTCTTAAGCCAGATGATTCTTTGATGTCATTCTCCGTTTCTTAAGCTAGATGATTCTTTGATGTCAGTCTCCGTTTCTTAAGCCAGATGATTTTTTTATGTCAGTCTTCTTTTCTTAAGCCAGATGATTATTTGATGTCATTCTCCATTTCTTAAGCCAGATGATTCTTTGATGTCATTCTCCGTTTCTTAAGCCAGATGATTCTTTGATGTCAGTCTCCGTTTCTTAAGCCAGATGATTTTTTGATGTCAGTCTTCTTTTCTTAAGCCAGATGATTATTTGATGTCATTCTCCATTTCTTAAGCCAGATGATTCTTTGATGTCATTCTCCGTTTCTTAAGCCAGATGATTCTTTGTATAACAAAAGTGAAGAAAACATTAGAAGACTATATTCAAAGTGAAAAGGCAGACAAATGTCCTACATACAATGTAAGTCATAAAACTTTTAATTCCAGTAATTACTTTCTGTAACAATCCTCTGACTTTACTAACTGTAATGAGGGTCTGGTAACAGACCACCGCCCTTTTCAGTATACAATATTACCTTCCCTTTACATTGTGTTTTTTTAGGCACTGATAATCATTTTATGCCAGGCGTTACTATTATTGAAAACAATGTTACTTCAAATTCTGGATAGAAAGCTATGGTAATTTTTAAAATAACTGCTGTTTTTTAAGGGCTTTCTAGTGGGCGGGTTGAAGTTTAAGGAAATACCCCTTTGCATTTTTACAGTCTATTAAGTGTATCACACAGAATAGTTCCATTCTCTTATTGCATGATGTTGCTGTAATGACTGAGCGCATGAAAACATACAGCAGCTATATATTCACAATTTCAATGACACATGTGGAACAGACGTTGCTGCTATAGTAGTCACATTAAGAGTAATGTGAGTGACTACATAAGGAAGGAGACCACTTTATGATGTTTACATTTATATAACCACATCATGGTTACACTGTCCAGCTGTCCTTTGTAGTAGAATATACACAATTCACACTTTAGTTGGCATTGCATATTCTTCTGCAATATACATTTCAGCATATTTCTCTAGAAGAATTATGACATATCCCACAGCTGTATGGATTAAAAGTTGTTTCTTATATTTTCTTTTATTAAGTATATTCCCACCACTATTCGGTCATGTGGCTGAGCTTCTTGACGGTCTCCTTTGGTCATAAGCTTTGTAAGAAACTAGGAACCTATAAACTACAAGCACTCATTTTACTACTGGATAGTAATTCTTATTTTCTTAAAACAATAACATTACCTTCTAGGAGCCCAGGGTTGTGCCAAAAACATTTTTGTTTCACTTTCAGCCTCTAATCTTAAAGAATGTATGCCTATCACTATAAATATATACAATTAGTAGCGGCCTGTTGTAAGTGTTAAAAATCACTTTGAGCCTAAGGAAATAGTAAAACTGGCATCTGCTGTCTGAATGAAGACAGTAAAGGATGAAAATATATGTATTTTGGCAGCATAAGAGCAGTTGCATATATCATTATCAGAATGTAAAAAAATACTGACACCTTAGACAACTGTACTATGAAAATGTATATCTTTGATTCATTGTCCAGGGACAAGGATCTAGGTTCTAAACTCAATATTTATACACGTTGACTATCAAGAGATGCTATATCTTCCTCTCAGGAATTATTTTATTTTACTCTGGTTTAGTCATACTTTTTTATATTTTAACACTTCTCGAGTACACCAGGCTGTTACTACCTTACCGACTGAATATAAAACAGTTTTACAGCTCTTTATTATTTTGTAGGCAATTGTATCAAGATTCTTTAGAAACAATTAAGGATTCTTTACAAATAATTAACCTGTTAGTTTGTTACATATATAAAGTTGGTTCAGATAAAATCTGCAGACATAGATTTAATATGTGATTGAATAATAAGTGAGTCTTAAAGTCTCCACTTTTTCCCATGTTGCTTTTCCACATTGTAACAGTATGCTCACCTAAATACTTTTTATTATTAAATAGCTCATTGACACATTAAACAATGCAACAGAAACTTTTATTGGAACCCAAGCCATTAAAAAAAAAAAAAACAGTAACTATATGACCCAGTGATACTCACATAAAAAAAAACTGTTTTTGTAAAGGTGGTGGGGTAAGCCCCCTAGGATGGAAAATCTACTAAGCCTGAAATCTTAATCTTCACTGATTTTTTCCCAACACACATATGCATGCATCACATCTCATAGAGTCATACATTTAGATTGGAGCATACTAATTCATCAGTTTTCATAAACTCTGATTAGCTAACAGCATTTCAGTGGGAGAAAAGGGGCATTTCTTTTAAACTTAACTGTAGAATGAATCTATTGTTTGTATAGTTCAAAATGTTTCTGTATAACAGATTTATTTTTTTCATTGCCCAAAATGTTTAAAAGTTATCAGTTCTTTTCAGCTGCAGTGTGTTCTGTTTGTTGAGGATACCACCTAAATGGAGATGAGGCAAGTCAGTGTTATAAACTATGAGGATTGTATGCAGAAAATGCACAGTACTTATCAAGTTCTGGATAATACCACTAACCCATAAGGTCATATCAGACTTGTCCATGATTCACTTGTCTCGTTTTTAATTTATAAACTGCATCTGATTAGATAATTTCAGATAACAATCTCATGTTTAAACTAAATTTACTGTCATAAAAATGCAAGAAAGGCTATTCATTTAGGTGTTCAATATAGACACAGATAATCTTTATTGACCACATAATTGTTGGTAGCCTGCATTCATACAATAGGCTGAAAAATAACAACTGCTTGTGAATACAAATGAACTAGAAACTAATTTTTGACAACTTGATTAAAACAAAATTTCTGTTGTTAAGTTCCTGCAAACATATTTCTAGCCTTCTATCTTCGTTTATTCTGTTATTCTTGTAGGTTAAGAAATATATTCTCCTGAAATGCAATAAAGAATGCTTTCTTTAATTGCTTTACTACAATTCATTGGACATTATATTTGCCTTTTCTCTTTTCAGTGAATGTAGCCTTTTTTTATAATTATTATTTAAACTTATACAGTATTCTAACAGCAGAGCTGAACAAATAGCTGTTGTTTTTGTATCAAGACTTTAGGCAAGACAGGACCACATGTTTTTTTTAAAGCTATTGAACTGCCAACACTATATGATTTAGCTTTCATCCTTTTTCTAACAGCCCTATATATATATTCCCCCTGATGGGCAATCACACTGAATGTCCTTTCTGTTGTTGAAATTAAACTTAAATTTAACTTGTGACTATATAGCCAAATTACATAAATAGCCTACATAATTCATATTTAAAGTGTTATGCTATTCAGAATTGTAAAAGTTCATAATTCTAAATCAAGCTGGTATTCATATTTTCACATGCCTAGAGGTGATCTCTGAGTAGTGCTGCTAGATGGATATAAACTCAGCGTAGGTCATGTGGGTTGAATGAGCATAAGTGATCCTGTTTTCAGAATCACATCCATTTATGGTAAAGGCATAAAGTATGCAAATTTCAGCATTAAGAACTTGTAAATTAATATGTAAAAGTCTGAGGCTTTATATTGCATTGTTTGTTTTTGAGTATCGAGGGCTAGTGTGGCTTAGTGCAGTCATACTTGAAAGGTATAAGGCAAGTGGTGGACTGCACAGTGTTTCTAAAAGAAATATTTAAAAAAATAAAAGGTTTCTAATGTTTTACATAGGGGTATCCTTATGTGGAGACCCTGATGTTTTTTAAAGGACAGAAAGGGAGAGATAAGAAAGACTGAAAAGGAGAAGACAAAGAGAGGGACACAGAAGAACAACATCAAGATGTTCTGTGCTGGAGGAGGTGAGAGGCAAGGGGTATGTTGTTTTTGTTGGGGGTTAGGCCCCCTAGTTTTAAATTTTTTTGTGATAGAGTAATATGACTGGGTAATAGGTAAGAGAGTGATGGACAAAGGATGAGGGAAAAAAGGCTGAGGAAGAGATAGTGCAGTTGCCCACAGTCCACACAGCCTTTAACACTTCCACTGCCAGATGATGGTGCAGTGGAAGACCCCAATACTGAGGGAGTAGGGGCCTGTGGTGGTTCAGTGGTAAGCTCCAACTGTGAGAGGGTGTCTTCAACACTTTGAAGAGAAGCGTTGACAGGCTGAATCTATCTGTCTACTACCTGATCCAGTACATCCTCTACCAAGTTTTGAAGCTCTTTTCTGTGAGGCTTTGCAGGCTGCCACGTGATGGGGATGCCTTTCAGACCAGTGCCACTGTTTTCACCCTGTGAAGACATGCCCAGATGGGCAGAGGATGAATGCTCCCTAACCTGGGAGGTACACGCCTGGGCCACTCCAGAGGGATTTGAATCTGTAAGAAAAGTATAATAAATGGGAGACAAACTAAATAATAAAGGAGAAATAAATGCATAATTAAAATAATAAAAAAAGTGAATAAAAGGGTGTCAGACAAAAGAGAAAATACAAAACAAATCCACACTTTATGTTATATGCCATTTAATTTTTTAAAACAATTTTACAATATAGCTAAATATTCATTCAAGTAAAACGTGCACGGGAAGTGCTTAGATATACAATGGGAGTATTCATTTGGGAAGTGCTTGTCTTCTTGGGAAGAACAATACGAGCAGTGTGTACTTCAGATGAATTCATATGGGAATTGCTTGTCAATACTTGGAAGGGCAAGGTGCTCCTGTCAAGTTCTGTACATGCTTTTGTGTCTGATATTCAATACAGTACTAAAAACACCATTTACAAACATTACAGTTAATCACTTAGAGCAGAATAATGCAGTTTATATTGTCATTTCTGTTACATTTACTTGTAATTATATAATAATTTCACTGCAGGTCTTTCAGGTAAGTTGTGCATACTATTTTATACACATTAAGAAATAGTTTAAGACAGAATACTGCAATTGTGTACTGACATATATGTCAGTCTTGGTCTCAGTGATGTAATTAGTGCCCACTAAGTTAAGATGAATATATGAATATTGTATGTATATATATATATATATATATATATATATATATATATATATATATATATCTATATATATGGTTCTACCTGACAGAAGACCGACATCGAATCGGAGCTCCAGAAGATCAGCGAAGAAGACCGTGGCAGAACATCGACAATGCAGAAGACCGACACGACGGATGACAACACCAACGCCGAGGATGCCGACATGGGGAAAGGCTGTGTGAGTATAGTAGGCAGGTAAGTGTGGAGATTGACGGTCTGTGGGGATAGGGGTGGGTTAAGTGAGTTAGGGTTAGGATAGGGGTGGGTTAAGTGAGTTAGGGTTAGGATAGGGGTGGGTTAAGTGAGTTAGGGTTAGGCGATAGGGTGGGTTAAGTGAGTTAGGGTTAGGGGTTAAGTGAGTTAGGGTTAGGGAGCGGGTAGGTAAGTGTGCGATAGTGACGGACCTTAGGGTTAGGTAAGGTTTAGTGTGGGCTTGTAAGGATTTTGGTGTGCTTGTGTTGTGTGTGTGGTTTGTGGAATGGGGATGTGTTTTGTTTTTAATAATTGTTATTGTGGTGTGTGCAGTGTATGGGGTTTCGTGTTTGTGTACCGTCGGTTATTTCGGTTATGTGTGGTTTCGTGTTTATGGACTGTCGAATATGTGGTGTCGGTGATGTGGTTGTCGGTGTTGTGTGGTTTCGACTATGTCAGGTAGAACCATATATATATATATATATATATATATATATATATATATATATATATAGCGAAATCAGTTAAACAAATGTTATTGTTTGGAACTGTAGTCATAACTTACAACCAGATTTAACAAGCCTAACGACTCTTCATTCTTGCTGCCTTTATTTATGCCTTATCTCTTCCTCAGTTTTAAAAATCATACGTACAACAGTTCTTGTTTACACAAACAACCAACTGAAGCCAAGAAACCAAAAATATGTGGTCCACAGCAGAAAGAAGGTAAATAAACGTCCAGTAGGTAAAATTCAACAAACAAATTTATTGGATAAAAACCACACAGTAATAAATCCCTCAAGCGCTTTCGCTCATTGCAGTACTGAGCTTTATCAAGATGAACACCATATAACAACTGCTCCTATTTAAATACTTAAAAGTAATCATGTGATCAATTAAATTAAAAAAAACAATTGATAAAATATCACCTGCAAGTACTTGGTATTAAAAGGGCTACATATAAAACCAGTTGAATAGCCTTGTCATAATCTTGATAAAGCCCAGTACTGCACTGAGCGAAAGCGCTTGAGGGATTTATTACTGTGTGTTTTTTATCCAATAAATTTGTTTGTTGAATTTTACCTACTGGACGTTTATTTACCTTCTTTCTGCTGCGGACCACATTTTTTTACAGTTCTTGTTTACCTATATTTTTTTTTTGTATAAGTACAAGGCAATGTATACACTGCAGTACTTGCTCATGTTTTTTTGGATTTGGTTTAGATATTAATGACTGTATGAATTCTTATAATGTGACAATCTTCCCTTTAATGCAAGCAAAAAAAATGCATGCAATGTGGGTGGAATGTTGTTTTCAAAATACTATTGTGTAAATTTAACACTGTTAAATTTATTCACACACAAACAAATATAGGAATTCATGGAAGTTTGCATTTCCTTTGCTGTAGAAATGTATGCGATTTGATAAGCAATGAAGAACCAGTCATTTCTGAGAAAAGCATGTCCTTGTCATTCACTTTACACAACAACCCCCGCCAATCTCCAGTATGATTAGAGTGTGATGCCTGACTGAGACTTCGGCCATGTTGCACATGCATGTACATTACTTCTATACAAACAGCTATGTGAAGCAATTGTTATAGCAATATTTCTGTGCCCACATAAACAATAATTTATTTGCTAAAACTGGCTGCATGTAATTAATTTATTGTGTGCAAACTGCAAATTTTTTTTCTTTGGACTAAATAAATGATCAAATACCTCTTATAATCCTGCACGTGTATGCCTTTGATTTACAGAGCTATGTTTGCAGGTTATTAATTAGGTATAAATATGTTGCATTTGCATTTATTAACACATAACCGTCATATCCTTTTAAACAGATGAATGCATGTGTATACTTATGTTTTACTTCCTTTGCATTATCATAATAACATTACAGATAATATTTGCAATTACATGTATCTTGTTTAGCAAATTCTTCAGTTTATGCAAACTAGTTACACTTATTTATGTTGAATATGATCCAATAATATAGTGACCAGTAAAAAAAATACTGTAGAACTCTGGCCTTCTTTCTGTTACCATGTCTACCCACTCAACCAGCTAGTCCGGCCTATGTTTCTGCAAGTCATAATATCAGTGATGGCACTTTTGGGCTGAGCTGCCCAACTCCTGCCAGATATCAATTTTATCTAGGTTGTAGTTTTTGTGCATACCCCAGTCTTCTCCTGATATGACTCCTTGATAAGACTGCAGCATGGCCTTGTGCCTTCACAGGTTCATAGGTGTTTACTAGGCTAACAACCACAAGGGTCTTTTTAAGCCTATCCATACATCCCAGATCTCTGACAAGTTCTGATACCCTTGATAAGTGTATGTAGGGGCTTGGGAGATGAAACATTTTACATGCTAGGGCCTGAGAGATGAACCATTTACAGGTTGCCTGTGTCCATTAGAGACATAGGTGCCAAACCAGGGATGAATTTCCTGTTCCCCATCCAATTGTCTAAGTTGCACTTGAATTGGGTTAGGGAGGAACTGTGCTTCACATGGATGAGGAGCCTGTTCCAGAGATGGGGTAGTCTCAATGATACATACCTGTCTCTCCATCAGGTCCTATTTATATCACAGGCAAAGTTTAAGTCTTTAGAAAGGGTAATTCTGGTGCTGTTTGTTTTGTGGATATGTAAAAGGTCCATGAGAATGGAGGTCTGATAATGCCCTGTATGTCAGGCATAGATCTTCCTTCAAAAGCCTGTCGGAGACAGAATACAGGGATAGAGTCTTGAGTAATGCCATGATGTGAAGTGCCAGAAACAGAACAAAGAAAGTAAGAACAGGGCTGTAGTTTACGGTTAAAGAACTCCTTCCTCTGAGGTGTGACATCATGTTAATCAAACCCAGTTAAGTAGCAGTGGCATTGCATCAGGTATTGCTATTACTGGCAAGCTTGGTTTAACCAACTGCTTTGTCACATACATTTTTTTTTTCTTAAAGGAAACCATTCACATTTCACTTACATGCTGGATAAAAAATGAAATATATTTAATAATTCTTATGCATATGACTTACACTTAGTACTGCTGCTGGTTATTGCATAAGGTACATTTTTTTGAGTATTACAGCTGAATGCCATTTATACATGCTTCATGCAGTACACCAGCAGTTATACTTTTTGGAGGGGGTATATATATTACCATGTGTGCTAAGTACAATTTTCAGGAAATGATGAGTTATTTGAGGTGCTAGGGTATGACAGATGATGTTAGATGGGCAGGGATTACATTTTATGTTGGTGCAAACTGTCATTCAGATGACTCCATTTTTTTAAAACTATATTCTGATTTAGGTTAGTCTAGGACCATTTGTGCTTTACTGAGGCAAATTGGGGACTAATGGAGAGTACTGTAGGCTATAGAGCTGTACACAGTGTACTCATGTCAGTATGGACCTGCATTCTTAATCACCCAAGAGCAATGTACACTCATACATTGCTGTACATGTTTGCATATTACTACTATTCATAGAGATAAATGAAAAAAAAAATCCTCATTTGCATAAAACACATGTATATGGCCCCGAAGTTATGTGGAAACATTGAACATCACCATATTAATTTGTCAATACTTGATTTAGGTGGCACATATTTTGGAATACCACAGATGATTAAGCAAATAATTAGAAAATGTATAATTTAATAAGAAGCACTTGAAATCTATAAAATGAGTTTGTTAAAGTTAATAAATGTTACTTTACAATATGCAATGAGCATATTATGATAACAATGAATGATTACTGTAATTACTTTCATTTACAAGTTGTATTTTAGTACAGCAGCAGTGGAAATGATTAGTGATCACTGAGAATAATCATTACTTTTTTATTATTTCATGATTGGCATACATGGAGGAAATACAAGCATTTAATTGCAAAATTCTGCAGTGGTAAGAATATTCTGTTGTGTCAATGTGTGTGTGTGTCTTTAATGGGAGATTTCTAAGTGACAGTGATGAATAAAAAATGACAGTATTAGGAATACATGACAATGATAGAGGGTAGGGAACAATGCATTGTGTCAAAAAAGACTGATTTAATTACCTAAATACACTGCAAGTCATGTATCACAATTTTACTTGGCTAGACTGAGATGTCAATATATAATTATGTGGTTTGTATTAGCTAACATTTTTTATGGAGGGTGCCAAGTACACTTGTCCAGTGTTTTTGTACTTTAGAAGCTGATTACATCAAACACTTTTTGCTGTGTGACTGTGGCCATTCCATTTATTAACATGCAGTACTGATGAAAAATAAGGGAAACTTCAATTTGGTAAAGGGGGGGCCCAAAAAATCCTAGAATCTAGCCCTTCTCAACAATAGTGGGTGGCAGGAATCAAGCATTAGCACAGTGCAAGAAGACGGCAAATTATATGGTAGGACTTACTAGAATCAAGGTCAGGAATAATGAAATTTCCTATACCACTGCAAGGAATGGCCTCAGACAATTATTCAATTAACACCAGGCAGAGGAATACATCAGTTTATTGTTCATCAGTAATTGCAAGGTTTGTGGCCTCTGTAGGCCGTTTTAAGCCTAGCCAATTTCCCTTCCAAATGTGAGAATCAAACCCATACTTTATGTTTATGAGGCAAACACCTTAACCATTCTACCAGCCCATCTGTGGGGTTGACTTGGTACAGCAGATGGTGTTAGTGGAGCAATCAGAGGTGGTGTGCTCATGAAGGTTGGTTTAAAAACAGTAACATAAATTCATATAGAAAATTGAATGCTGACAAGGAGAGATCACATTAAACACATACCAATTAACTATTAATAGGTGAATCTTGTACATAAGAACAGAATGGCAGTGAAGGCAGTGTGCATGATGTGTCCTCCTCACCCTTTTATAAACATACATTAGTGTATGCTATTTTATTATTAGCATTGTTGTCAAGTTACTTTTTACAGGGTCAGCATCAGAAACAAACAGTTCCACTACACCAATACATTTGGAGGATATCAGCAGCAGAATAGGTGCTGCTGCTAACACAGTTACCTTTATGAGGTATCCTGAGGAAAGTGGCAGGCAGTCCCCAAGTTTAATGGCATGATATCAGACCACAAAACATGTTAGCAACTCTGCAGGAAGTGACAGTGCATCACAAAGTCGGGGCAAGTGATGAGATTACACTCACCTGTGTGCACCTTAACACCTGTGTCTCCAAACACAGAAGAAACATTTTCAGGATGATAGCAGACATTCAGGGGTTACAGTTTCCACAGAGACAACTTTACAAAGGGGAACCAGGTGCATAAATTTCTTACAACTACCAAAGCATTGGCTGCCCAGCAAGAAATGTGGCATGGCATTGTTAGAGCTCAGAGCTGTAAATGGCCAGAGTTGTCCAGGATATGTATGAGGATTCCCATCACTACTAGGAAGCGGCATGCAATAGGGATACTGCTGTTTTGACACTGAAGCATAGCATGATGACACACCAAGCATCGGTAGCTGCCTCCATTCAGAAACTAGTTAAGACTTACCAGAGTCAAACTGGAGTCAGTTCTACAATGGGAAAAGGATGTCGCACTGTCTGAACACATGGTTGGAAATCACAGGAGAATACAATCGGTTCTCATAGTTATGTCAGTGAGAAGACTGGACTATCATACTTTGCTATTAAATTAATTCTATTGATAAGAGAAAGTCAGGTCCTTCATGCAGTGGAAGATAAAAATATAGAATATGATTGCGAGAGTCAAATATGAAACAACTCTGTAACACTGTAGATTTACTCATGTGGTATTATCTCATAAATATGCATGCAGACTTGTCGAGAAATGATCCAGCAAATATGAATACAATTATATAGGCTTAGTCTGCTAGTTAGAGTCATTACAGTTCACTGGAAATACTGGAATTGACATTTACACTGTCAGATTCTTCAGCACCACCCAAATTTTGTTGAAAAAAAAAAAAATATATATATATATATATATATATATATATATATATATATATATATATATATATACACATATGTAATTTTTAAAAATAACATTGACATGGATAACACTGAAGGCATTATTCTGACATCAGTATTGAAATGATCAGATATGATTTTCTGGTGCTGAATATAGAAACTTGCTTTAATTTGCTTATTAACCGAGCCACACGTTGCTGGCTGCTGTTTGGCAAACCTATTCCTATCAATGTCAGTTTTTTGCCAGCCCAAGAGTAGAGACCTCATCCTGAATATTACCTGAATATTATGCATTGTATATAAGGTTCTAGAGAAGACAGCACCAATGGATAATTATCTACTGCTTCTTACAATGTTTATAAATAAAGCCAGAATTTCAGTATCCCTAAAACTGATGTTTTTTCTAATTTAGTCAGAGATTTTGAATTGAAATACAGAAAATTACGATAAATCTGTTCACTTACCTCTGTTCTTAAAACCTAGCAATAAGGAATGTTTTGCTAAAACTGCTAAACCAGTTTAAGAGCATATACCTGGTTAGGCAAGACCTTAGAGCAGGCTAGGATGAGATTTGCAATTATTCAGTCTGCAGCTTTATCATGGTAGGCCACAGAATTCCATCCTCTTTGAGGCACATCAGTCTTGAAGTTAGTGCATATAAGTAGTGGGTATGGGGGTGAAGCCCTCAAGCACTGGCGAGTAAGAGAGCTTGTTAACTGTAAAAATATTTTAAATGCATAATGGTGACTTTTAAAGTTCTGTGTTACTTCTGTTAAATTTTATTTAAACTTTTATAGTTCTGGGACACATATTATCTAATCTTGAATGTCTGATAGGGAGCCAGTTATGGTGTTCAGAAAATTTTACCAAAAAATGTGCAGCCATTTTCATGATGCAGCCCTGGGTTGATAGGGAAAAAACAGAACAAGTTGGTCTCTCGAACTTTATAGCCTGCAGATTTCTTTCTGATTTTGTTAACAACCCATGTGTATGTGTCACTTTCTTCAGGACAATACCTGGCTATCTAAAAATTATAAATATATCATATAAGAAGTAAAACTGATATTTATTATCATAAATCATTTTTTTTTCTTTTTTTTTAGTTGTTGGAAATGTTCAAATTGGAAAGTGCCCTTGCAAAGAATTATCTGTTGCTAGACAACTCAAAGAAAAGTTGCTTCCTTGCCTTTATGACAGAAATCACACTCTTGGTGATTTATACAAATGTTTAGCCAGCAATGTTTCCCTGAAAATTTTACTAGAAAATGTCATTATCAGTCTCTAATGTACCATTGTTTATGCAGGGATACAATTCAGATCTACAAGTCTATTAGAATATGACAGGCATAAAAATCAATACATTTCAGGTTGTCCAGCACAGAGACATGACCTTTAGTTATGTTAGAAACTACAGTACATATCAGAAATAGTTCTGTTCTGTTCTGAATGGGTTAATATCATAACTAAAACTAACATGTATTTTCATAGAATTTGATATTTTCTAACATTTTTAATTGTGGTAATAAACAGTAATTACAAGTAAGACTTACCAGTTGAGGACAAACAATGCATTTAATGTATTGTATTTATACTCACATCATCTGAAAATAGAAAATATGTCTAGAACATGCCAAGCAGGTTCAACACAGCCATGTTATGATCAGAGACATTAACAGGCCTACATGGCCATCAGAATAAGAAAGAGAACAATAAGTTTTACTTAAAATTAAATTTTTGCTAATGCTTTTTGTTCAGGATGGCAAATTCATAGTGAAACACATCAGTACTGAGATGATATAATCCCGGATGATTTCTACAGCTTTAAGTGTTACACAAAACTATGGTTATGAGAAGCATTGATAACTAAATGACAAGTAAAAAGTGACAAACTGCAGAGTTCAAAACCACTTGCTTTTCAACAAATATATTCTTATCACTTCTGCATGATGACTGGGAACATGGCACAGAGGGATAAAGCCCTAACTAAGACTTAAATAACCAGAATCAATTTGCAAGGTGGGAGTTTCAGAAGCTGCTCTAAAAAAGTTGAAATGAGTAGGGGATGTAGGCCTGCCCATCATGGGGAAGATTTCATCCAAGTCCAGAACAGGCCTGGCACTTAGAAGAGTTTGCTTACAAGCAGTAAAAGTCTCATAACTTCATAATTTCAGAGTTTGTTGCATTGCATTTAGGTTTAAAAATATCAAAGAAAATCCTATCCTTAAGGTCAAACCTGAATGTTTTTCTTTCATGTACTCATCCAACCTTAAAGATCTCTAATGATACAGATCAGATGTATGTGCATAAGGTAAAAGCTTGTGTCATAGTAAAATTATAATTTGCAGAATTTAGATGTCTCATCTTATATATTGCACATTCCTATTCTGGTATAATTCGTAAAGTGACTTATTGTAGCGACTGGATATTGATGATAATACTAGGTCTTCTCTTAAGTTGTCATCGTGTAATGATTTATATGCTAGTCAAAATTTATGAAGTACTGAGGATGAATACTTACCAAGAAGCTCTCCAGCTCTAAACCATAGTTAGAGAAATGCATGGAAGACAAGTCAACAGTGTAAATAATGACAACCTCCTTGTTAGATAAAATATGGTATATAAATATACATATAATAAATAAATATTTAACAAATAAATGCCAGCCATACGATTTTGAAGGTAAATAAATGAACTTTATTGAAATGATAAAGAAAATAGTGCATATACAGAATAAAATATATATAGGATGACACATACATAGAAGCCAAATAAAATACAATAACATAGGATGCATAGAGAAAAGACTAAGCTTTATATATCAAAGTTCCCTGGATAGCTTACTACAGAAATACTGACCTTAGATAAATGAATAACTAATAAAATTTCTTTTCTCTTTTTAGCATATAGTTATATATCATGTTGCCCTCTCCCAGCCATTAGCATGTATGATATCACCATCTTACTGATGGTGAAAAGAAGTATCTAGATCAGTTTATTTATTCATTATAGCAGCCATATAGACTACGGATACACATGCATGATTCCTTCCTTTGGCTACTGAATCCACTGTGGTGTCTTAAGCCCACCAGAAGTTATAGAAGAACACAGCAGCAGATCTGAGTCTTTCGTATTGTTTATTACATTAAGGAGAGGAGCAAGCAAATTTGGAGACTCAACACCATTCAAAGACACTCCCTATCCTTTGATATTCAGAAAGACAAAATCCCATATTCCTAGGCATGAGAACAGCATACTGCAGATAAACATGAAAAAGAAAAAGAATTAAGAATATAATACATTTTAACTGTGTCATTTATCCTGACAGTACAATTGGCTTAAAAATTGCTTTTCTTTTAGCCTGGCATTGAATATTGATGACTCACCACTTCAACATGATCTCCTGTGTTACTATAAACAATCAATGATTTCAATTTATCAGCACTAGCTAAACATAAACACACAACTCTAACTTTCTAAACACAAACCGATCAATAACTACCACTTTTTTTTTATTTTACAGTTAAAACTTACAAGAACTTCTCCACCAACACCAGGAATTTGGAACATAAACTCTGCCATGTTCTTTTTACATATGTAACACAAATCGTAAAGTCTCAGCGCAGGATTTCACGGGTCTATATTACATAAACAAAAATCCAAAAACGCAAACTACCTAAAGGTCAAAAATGCAGGACCTCGAACAGACTATTGTGGGGGGGGGGCTGCACCCCCACACCCCCCACTAAATATATATGCCAACTATGAGATTGCACTACAGTGAGGAAAAGGCAAATATTCCAATCCTCACTTTACCGCAATCTCACAAAAAGCAGATCGAGATCTGACATTTCCGACCTTTAGGTCGTTTACTATTTTAAGCTTTTTGCATTCTAATGGAAATCTGGAATTCACCACTTACCGATTTACCTTTACATTACAGTTCAGTATTGTGGGACTTGGTATATTAACGTTTCAGGATTCTGAGCTTTCAGGTAAATCATCTTGGCCTTCTGGTCTTTTGTATTTTACAATTTTGTGATTTCAAATAGGCCCATGTGCGTGTTTGTATATGAATGTATAATTATCTCTGCATGTTGCATTCTGTTTTTATCCATATTTTGAAAATTATATAATGGATGATAGTTTTATCCTTATATTTTATGTTCTTACTGAAATAGCTACACAGCAAAGCATATTGCTTTGCAGTTGCTTGCATCAATAGTACTTGTGTATGACTCCTTAATCATGCTGATATTCTACAGTTCACAGAGGTAGTGCAAGAGTTTTAATGTATAGGCCTAAGCTCACCCAGTCATGCTTTATAGTAATGACATCTGTCTCAGTTTAATGTCTCCAACTGATTACGTTTTTTTTTTATATACCTTGACAGGAATGGACTCCATTCATACGTTACAGCATATATAAAGTTCATGAAATCAGTACTGCTTCATTATTTGATGACAGCAAAGAGTGCTCTTCTCAGTATCAGTGATTTGCTCAATGTTGCCCATATGGGTTAACATGTATTGGTAACATATTCAAATATGAATGCAAATTCTTTTTTACAAATTTTGCTGCTCCTACTACTATTGGAACTTTTTGGTACTATATGGCTCTGTCATTAAGTTGATATATAGTATTACAGCTGCCATATGTTGCAGGCTGTGGTGCTGAAGGTGTACAAATAGGAAAAAGTAAGTGCTAATGTGATTTAGTAGGACACAACACTTAGGCAGGACTCTAAGGCAGAATATACTGAACAAAGAAAGTTATCTGTAATATTCAGAGCACATTACAAAGTTTGTAATTTGCATAATACTCTTAGATTTTAGAAGATGGTAAAGCTAAAAGTATTCCCTCCTAGAAGGATAAAGCTTATCTTCGACTGAACAACTGTTTTCACTTAATGCCCAGCAAAAATTAAATTCAGCAGCCCTTGGTTCAGGAAGAAGTTAGAAATAGAAGTATAACTGCACCCTTCATCTGGTCATTGTGGAAAAATGAACACATTCCTTCCTAAGGATAAGTATAAATACAGAACCATACATTCCATATCAAGTAGTTGCCTTTCCAAATCTCAGTCTAATAATAAAGTACAACATTAAAGATGACAAGGGGCATTATTACCACCGTTCAGCGTTTACTGTAGGATATCACCCTTCTACCACATGTACAACATCTGGAAAATGTAGGGAAAACATTTGAATTGTTGACCAAATCATTAATATAAATTATATGTTTTCCTTCCAAAATGCATACTTGCACATCATCAGAAGGAAGCAATTTAGGACATTTATTTCTCATATTCTGAATAGTCATCACAAAGCAAGAAGTACAAAATATGCAATGGATTACAATGCTTCTGAGAAGCAGCTGTACTCAAACCACAACCACAGCAAGCTGCAAGACCTAGAAAAATATAAATGCAATTAGTAATGTATTGAAAAAGGTCGAAAACAGATGAACGTTGTTAAAAAAACAAAGGTTTACCACATTATTGCCACAGTATTTCCCTCATACAAATCACACATCATATCAAAAACCAACTGAAAAATTTAGGTAATAAATAAGACATGTTTACTACTCCATGGTCCAGATCCTAAATAAAGATTTGTAGTTCCAGATATTACCAAAATGCTGACTGATACAATATATAGTCATACATAAGTTATTCACTGCCAAGACATAGGATAGTTTTGTTTTTAAATGCACTGTTAATAGCCTTAAACTATATTACTAAAATAGTATTAATTGCTTTGAGTACGTTCCTAAATCATGTATGATTTTGTAAGATAAGACATGCCTCAAGAGAAATAATTATTACTACTATAATCATTATCACCATTATTTAACAGATCACTTTAGTATATAGAATCCCTGTTACTTTACAGTCAGATATCAGTATGCCCAATAGCCAGTTTGCATTTTGACAGTAATGTCTCCCACTATCTATAATGATGCTTTCTTGTAACAATACTTTGTTTTGTACTGACACCAGTAATATATAATTAGAAACATAGATCATAAGTGCAGATAGTTGAATCGTTGCAGATAGGGCACCTACAAAAAGATCACCAGACCTTGCACCAGAAATAGTAGAACATGACTTACCACTTATTTGTTATGCTCAAACTTATATCTGCAAATAGAAGTGCGTCAGTAGAAAGGAAAGTATATATAAAAACAAATCCCAAACTTCAGCACTGACGAACTGACGAAGACAGCTGATACAGATAATGGCATTGATTCATAAAAGGCATGCGAGACTAACCTCAGGCATTCTTCACTGATGTGTTCTCCCTCCACATTGGTTCAAACATTGACATGCATGTGGGTGAGCCCATCTTAGTGCACCTTCAGTATGACAGAAAACAAGAAAAGTGGTAATTGTCTTTCTCAATGCCTCTTTATGTTTCTTTATACTATTTTACAGTGCAATTGTGGTTTACTTTGAACTGGACAAATTACTGATGACTCCAGCTACCATATAATTCTTCCAGGATACAAGGTGAAATTTTGGTGAGTGGGGGAAGAAAATAAATTAAAAATAAAATGGCATACTGAGTAAAAATATTTTTATGTTAGCAAGAAACTAGAAATTTCTTGTATGAGTATACAACTAATTACATACAAAGGCCAAGAAAACACGTGCATTTGTGTATCAAAATTAATGTAAGCAGTCCTCATACTTGAAAATATGTTACTAGGAGTGACTTTTATGTAGAAATTAATTGGCTTAAGGTAATGCAAGTGCTTTTCTGGAATGGGGCTAGTTATAGAGAATAGCAGAATAAGTTGTTATCTGCGGTTTATACACAGGGATAATTTATACAAAAGCAACCTATTCAGAGTGAATATCTGCACAATAATTTGACCTGAAGGAACAGGAATTAATGAAAAAATAGTGTATCTCATAATAAAATAAAACTGTGAATTGCAAAACAAATGTCAGTTTAGATGCATATTATCTGATGTACTAAGGAACAGATTTGTGCGTATAGCACGTATCTGAGACTATGCATAAAATGCTATTAGAATGAGTAGCTTTTAAGATTAAACTGTACCATAACCACAAGTATACCAGTGGAAATAACAGCAAATAGTACACCCAAACTTCAACAAAATAGTGACTAAGGATGGTATTCATAGTCATTATGTGAATGCATTAAGGCTATCTGGGTTGTCTGCAAATGAGCACAGCAAAACCATGATTCATAGAGACCACTTACGCTAACAGACAATGGCCACAAATAAGCCTAAGCAAATGAAGTCATAATGAGATGTAAATGAGGAATAGTGTAAACCAGCTAGTGAAGCATTCTTTTGAATATTTGTGATACATAGTGACATTTTCCTACTTTTTTGCACTGTCTGTATATGTGTTATATAAAGGGGAAACTTGCTAGTCCTATCTACTTTACAATCCATGAAAATGCTGCCACGTGCTGCTAGACTTGCTCTTAACTATTTTGAGGTGCTTGTCTGGGCTGAGCACAAAACTGCCAAGAAGGCAGAGATCTAGGAAAAGGATAGCTTTATAATTTTGATAATCAGAGAATAGGTTTAGAGTGGACAGGGATATTATAAGGGTCATAGTGAGTATGTATGACCCACCCATAGGGGTAATGGAGGAATGCATGGACTTCCTATTCCTTTTGAATACTAAGGTATGTGTAGTCGTCACTGTACTTGCCATGGGGACCTTCTGGAGACAGACTGGGGACACAATGTTGATCTCACAGGCCTCTGCCTTGAGGATACTTTAGCAGTTCCTGGATGTACTCTTAGCATGTGTGTAATAGTGCATCTATTTCCCAGTGTCACCTTAGGATGAAAAACATGACTACATGTGCATTTTGTGGAATGGCATGCTTTTCTGAGGTACTCTGTGAAAATGATTACAACAATGTTGCAGTTAGGACACCTTCTGGTCCATTGGGTGATCAGTATTCCAGTAGGAAGGGCTAGCATTCAAACAGTTGCTAGGTAGTGTGTGATGCATGGTGGTTACCAACATCTCTGCCCAGCATCCTGGAAGTGCACATGACTCCCATATCCAGCACACTAGCTTAGTCTACTGCCACTTCCTGCTTAATAAGTTTCCCAGTGATCATCTTGTTGGTAAGCTGTAAAATATTTTTTCTTAGTTTATTTAAGAAGTTATTGCTGAATACTAAACCACTTTTCCTTTGTTTTGTCTAGCTCCTTCTCTCTCTCTCTCTCTCTCTCTCTCTCTCTCTCTCTCTCTCTCTTTCTCTCTCTCTCTCTCCCCCTCTCTCTTTTTTTTGTCTTTCAGGTGATGCTAATCACTGGAGCCATGGCTTATGACACCAGTGAGAAATCCAAGTGGAGTTGCAGAAGAGACCTATAACACATTCTTGTCTCAGACTCGTGATGTCATCAAGGAGGTCTTTGGCCTCCTGAAGAGCTGTTTTATGTGCCTGGATGAGTCTGGGAATGCCCTTCAGTATGAATCAGATACTGCATGCTGGACATTTTTCACCTCTTGCATTCTGCACAACATGATCATGCATCAGTCTGGTGGAGAAGTTCCACATGTGGTCAGTGCAGCTCCCATTTCCAGTCCCACAATGACTAATGATGACCAGTCGACAGCAGTAGTAAGGGACCCTATGCAGCAGCCTCATGCATGGCATACAGCTTGTCAGATAATGAGGCAGTGTCTAGTCCAGAACTATGGACCATTACACTTAAGTTTGTATTTCCTCTATGTAGAAAACCCATCAAGTATAACTGATGCATGCAGTGATATCTCTGGGCTATGCTGTGTAGTGCATAGTCTGCTGTCACTATTCATCAGACATTCCTTCTCATCTTTAAATAATTATTTTTTTCCTTCAGAACAGGTACTCTTATTATTGTTTATAAAAGTCATGCCTGAGTGCTCACTAACTCCTGTTCAGTGATGACATAAGGCATCGTGTAAGGAGTAATCACATTTTTAACTCTTTTGCACAATAAATTTGAGTGACATGGTTTAACTAAGGATGAGCATACTAAAGCTCCTCAGGAGGTTCAGTTAGCAAAAACTGCTAATTCAGTATTTAACATGAGTTCATACCTTGCATTTGAATGAAAACATGGATTCTTTTTTATATCATACAATGTTTCCCCAGTTTAAATAATGTTGTTTGTTTAAGTACTGAACATATAATTATTTTATTTTGTAATACACAATAATTTGTAGCCTCAGAGACAAAAAATGTCATCATTTGTTCAGTGATGAGTGTGAAGTGGCAGTCATTTTTTTCCATTTTTTAGAGACACTCAAAATCTCCAATTGTTGAGCACACAAAACATTCTTACCACATCAGTCCTTCCCAATTAAATCATTGCATTTCTACCATGTATGTCCAAGCACTAAATTACACCAAAGTAAATGATTTTCTCAGTAGTCACTAATCATATCCACTGCTGATGCAATGATTTCTATTTACAAATGATATCTTAACAGTAGTCAATAAAAGCATTGCAATATGTCCATCACATCAGTAACACAGTCATTTCTTGAAGTGAACACACTAATTTTACATTATTTTAAACTGTCATATTAATTTATAATATTTCTATATTTTTCTTACTTTATAATCTGCACATAGGTTCACAGATTAGTACTAAGCTAACTGCCCTTCCAAGCCATTTTAAGCCTAGCCAATTATCCCTTGTGAGACTCAAACCCTGCATCTTGTGTTTGTAAAGCAAACAACTTAACCATTAGGCCACCCTCCCACCCTCCCAACCCTACAGTTTCCTAAGTCATTTGCCACCCACATAACTCGAGTAATTGCAAATTAATATGGTAGTTTTAAGCTATTTCTCATAAATTCAAGTCCATTTGTGCATTCTGTATGCGGATTGTGTAATTTTGCATTTACTTCTATGAATTCCAGGTAATATGGGAAGGTGTACAGCCACTTATGCATATAAATCTCTCTTGGCTACTCATGAACACTGCCACAGCTTGACATGAATGCACTTGGAACAGCTGCCGAGCTGTAGCAATCTTCAGCAGTCCCCATCAGAAAAAGGAACACAAGGATAGCCTCAGATATGCTCAAAGATGAATATATCTAGAAAAATGGAGTCATATTGTCCAACCATGAAGTATAATCTCTGGTCATCTAACACCTTCTTGCACATTTTTTCACCTCAAAGCACTCAACACTTTTTAAAAGTTGGTAATCATACATACAGAATTCTTTATTTCATGAATAAATGACATTCAGGTATAATATCCCAATAAAGGTAGCTAAGGAAATGCCCAGCAATTGTAAGTAGTATAAACAAAATGATGAGTGAATACTGTTTTTCTATCTACCACTTAAATGAAATGTGACTGTTTTCCTTTGAAAAAAATGTGTATGTTACAAAGCAGTTTGGGTTAAACCAGCAATAAGAGTACCTGGTATAATGACCCTCTTCTTTAACTTAGTTTGGTGAAGATAATGTCACACCCCAGAGGGAGTGTTCTTAAACTATAAACCACAATCCTTCCCATACTTTCTTCATTCTGGTTCTGTCACTTTGAATGATGGCAGCACCCATGAAGGCACAAGACCGCATTCTGAGCTGGTCAGATAAAAAGAATAAAATTATGGTCTACCTTCTCCGAGAGTTGTACCTAGATAAGATCCAGGTGTGCATCCATAATTCCAAATGGAAAAAGACATTCAGCAGGAGTTATGTGAGCATCTGTATGACAACCTACAGAAACATCTGGCTTAGTGGATTGACCAGATAACTGCAAGAAGTCCAGAGTTCTATAGTAAATATTATTTCATGGTCATATTAAACATAGGTTTAAAAAATTAACTATAATATAATTGTATAATTTAAGGTATTTCCATAAGAAATGTGTGCCACTGCAAATATATATCTATAATGTTATTATAATAATGGACACGAAAGCATAAATATATCTGAACACATAGCTACACCTTTATAAAAATATATGGAATGTTTATGTCAAAACATCATTGTCTATATACATAGAAATATAATATATGTATCACGAAAATATCTGGAGATCACAAAGATATATATATATCTGCATGAGTGCACTTACAACTACTTGTTCATGTATTAATAAAGAAAGGAAAAAAAAAATACTTGTATTTCCATATAATTTAATTCAGTGTTCCATTTCCTTAGGTAGTACTTAAATTATATGTAAGGAGTTTTAGTAAAGAAGGGCTTTTGTTTGTGTAGGCCAAAAAAATATTTATTAGTATAATAGTTGTATAACACAGTCATTTCTTCCACAATACTAACTGCATGTACAAGATGCCTGACTCTAAGTCAGGCACCACCCCATAGTCAGAATGGAGGTTGAAGGATGTGTCAAATGACGAGCACATACTTTAGTGAGAGATGAAATTACATTTGTATTCATTTTTAAATCAACCCCTTATATGCTTAGAATTCTTAGGCAGACAACTGTCAATGCACATGTTTCTGTACAGCTAAGAAAATGAAAACTTTCTTAAATTGGTACGTTTTTGTGTGTGTGAACACCTTCTGCCTAAATACAATTCACAGATTAATACATGCAAAGCATAATTTTTAAAGCATCATTCCACAAAAAGTGTAACAATTTGTCTATAATTTGCAATAAAGGCAAACGTGGATCAGTATGAAAATTCAGATATTAATAAATATTTAAATATTAAATATTTAAAAAAACACATTGTAAGCAAGTACAGCAGTGAATGAAAAGCCTTGCATATCACTACTAGTGATATCAGTAATGTTAAGGACAAAAGAGGTGAAATACATATAAACAGCAATTGTCTTATGTCTTCTCTTTCTACCTGAGGAGTAAATTCTATTTCACAAGTATCAGCAGGAAAGGAAAACTGCAAGGCTGGTAAGCATAGATAATGTAGTAAACAGTACTGTGTGTTAACTGATTTCAGTAGCATATGTATATATACATATATATATATATATATATATATATATATATATATATATATATATATATATACACGTATAAGGAAATAATTTATAAAGGGTGATAAGTGATGCAATATGGTGCATTCACTCCATTACTGCAAACAAGTGTAAGATATGCATTACTGCAAACAAGTGTAAGAGATATGTCAGTATACAAGGGCAGTATTCTGTTTTTAACTGATTTCATTAATATAAATAAATAACTTATAAAGTATGGTAACTGAAGCACTACAGTTCATTCAGTACATTGCTGCAACCAAATGTAAAAAGATATTTCAGTATATAAGTACAGGATTCTGTTTTTAATTGATTTGATAATATTGAAGTATGTATAAAGGGCCACATCACGCCACCAAGCTAATTCAGCAATCTCTGAAAACAAATCACAAATCACAAACAACACTGGAATGAAGGTGGACACAGGGTGAGAAAACTGATTTATTGTACTCAAAGGGAGATTAAGAGCTTTTATCTTAAAATAACCAGACTTCATAAGAATACAAAAAAAATCACCTTCCATAAAACCCTCTTTGAAGGCATAATTAAGTCCATGACCCAGACTAAATCAAGGTGAGGATTTAATAAAATCCATGAAGGAATAGTGTAAGTCCAACATGGAAGGTACCATGGCCATGTCTGTGGCTCCCCCTTGCATCACGTCTTGCATATTAATGAAGGTGCACTACTGAATGATAGACATGTAACACAGTTACAGAATCAGTGTAGAGGGTGTCTTGCAGTGTTCAGAGATGAGTAACACACCCCCTGCACTACAAAATTGCCAGATGGTACTGAAATATAAAAGATATTTTTTTTGTGTGTGTGTGTGTTTGTGCAGTGCTGCACTTAGCAATGGACACATGCCAGACATCTAAAAATAGAAACTGTATACTTTTAATTTTCATATCAAAGGTCAAGTTTAAACATAGCCGAGCATCTTTGCATAGTGCGGTGCTCAGCAGTGCTTAAACATAGCTGTGTTTGGTTTGAATGCAATGCACAGACAGGCCATTCAGCTTTAATATTTGATAGAAATATTTTATAAATTGTTTATTTCTTATATTGATGTATTTATTGACATTTGTTAACAGGGTTAGTCCAGTTGGGCCAGAAGCCCATTTTCAGTGGAGACCCAAGGAAAAAAGATCCAGTTGCACACAAGTTTAAAATACATAAAATTCACACCCAAGATAAAGAAATTAAAATACATAAGGTCAGGAAATATAGAAGTAAGCTACATACACATAATAATAAACTAGCAGTAATGAACAAATAATTTTATTTTGTTTTTCTTTTTTTTTTAAATTTAAAAATCTGGTTTGCCCTTAGCTAAGCTCTGCTAAGCACTGCTAAGCCAAGCTAAGCAGTGCTTAAACAATACACATTTTAGCACTGCTTAACAACACACAGTTCTACTTAGCTGGTTTGGGCACTGCTAAACAAACCCTGTTTAAGCAGTCCTCAGCTCAGCTAAACTGGCTTGCACAGCACTAAGCATTGTTAAGCATTTCCAGTTTAGGCACTGCTTGGCTGAGCTGAAGGGGTTTGTGTGGTGCTAGGTGAAGTGCCACATTTTTAAAAATGGCCCAATGGCAGCAAAGGGTGGGAAGCTTTAGTTAAGAGCAACAGGTGGGAATACAGCCAGAATCTGTTGGAGTTTGATCTTGGTCGAGACTATGGTAGAAGTTGAAGAGTTGCGCCCTTCCAGGTACAGAAGTGGGGCATTCTGGAGTCCAAGGTCATGGTTGGACTCCTTGTTAAAGACCATGACATCTGGCTGCTGCAGGGCCAGTTCCAGAGATTGGAGTACAAGGTGGAGACCTGGGACTGGCTGACACATGACCTCACCAGTGCAAGTGGTATCCACTGCACATGTGAGCAGGTGTGTCACCATTTTGATGACCTGAAACATAGGAAGTGGGATATCTTAGCCACTTGGATTTAAGATGCCTGGGATGACAATGCCTCACATGTTTGCAAGTATTGTTAGCATTGTTTTACCAATTACTAATCTGCATGTGTGATAAACAGGTATGCATAATGATGTGTTTCTTTCCCCACAGCTGCAGAGGACAGAGCTCACAACCTGGAGGTCCATGCAGGACACCTGGCCAGGTTGTGCCGAGAGTATGGTGAGAACAGATGTGTTCTTCAATCTATAGTGATATAAACAAGAAAGAATACATTAGTAACTGCCAGTATGTTTTGAGTGTACTGCAATGAATGTGGTCATAGACCTGGACTGATATAACTGATTAATGCCAGGTACTGTGCAATAAAGATAAAAGCATGATACCTGATAATATTAAGGAAAAAATGTTTCTACTGCATTAATAATGTTAAGGAAGTGAACGTTTCTACTGCATAAATAATGTCAAGTTCATAATGTTAAGGAAATAAAGTTTCTAATGCATTACTTATGGAACTGTAGCTGTATTGCAACACTTGCATTATAGGAAGTGTTTATCAATAAAGACTGTTACATGTATACACATCAGTGCATGATGTCACCTCTAATAAAACTGTGTTGTGCAAATATGTGTGTATTTTGGGCTGTTGGTCATGAAACTGAGCAGTACATCTGCTGTGATGTAAAAATGGGAATAATATCACAAAGTGGCTGAAGGTTAGCTAATATAGAAGTAGTTTGGTAAACTGTAGATGTGGAGCTGTACTACATGATATAATGCGTTATATTTGTTCTGCACTAAGATCTGAACCTAGAATAGGAACAGCCATAGTATATAGTGTGTATCTCAGGACTGTCTTGTATTAACCATTGCATTTCAGCTATATTCATTCATGATGTTAGTTACACTGCTACAAGCAAGTATGAAACTGTAATAGTTGTAGACTGCAAATATACCATGTGCAACTGTATATGAGTCAGGTGCAAAACCCAGCACTCTGATATGGTCTGTACACATCACACATAGTTACATCCACTAGGGTTAATTGTCTACACTTGCACTCCATGCATTAAAGCACAGTTCACCTACTATCTCTGTCATGCATAATTCTCATGCATATGTGTTTGTCACTGCAGTCTTATATAACACTCTACTTCTATTACCAGGTCACAGTTTGTTATCAGGTGAGCTCTAGGCACATATCAGTCAATCAATAATCAGCATTGGTTCAGTAGCTTAGTTTGATAAACACTCTGTATGATGTACATTTTGTCACACACAGACTGGGGTTCAAATCCAGGGACAAGTACTACTAAATATTTATAGAAAGAGTTATGTATTATTAACAGATGTTCTTCACACAGGAATTACAAGTAAATAAATGGCTGTAGTAGCTGTTCAAATGGGTTACTAATTTATGTGTCCAGATGTACCAGAGTATTAACAGCATTGCTCAGCAAGATGATAAGACATCAGTATATTAAAAGTCAACAAGTACAATGCTAATACAGGTTAATAAAACAAATAAAACTGCTTCATCTTAGTACGGCTGTATGCCTGGTGTGTCTGTGAATGCCTGCTGATAGTGTAACCCCATGCCTAACAAGGATGGCATGATAAGCATAACATCTCTGTACTGTGCACTATACATGTCTCGCAAGTGTCACGGACACAGATTTAACATACACTTGATTTATGTCAATAGCACAGTCACACTACATCAGTCCACAGTACACCTTGGTACTCATCCCTTATCTGCATCAAAATTTATTATTGGTATACATTGGGTATGGCTTACTTTTAACATATATTTTGGGCATTGTGTTTTATTATTGCTATATATTTCAATGGTTGCATACTAACATACCTTATTGAATTACTTATGTTGTTGACCTTTTGCTGTAACTGTTACTGGCATGCTGTTACAATACTGACTGTTGTACCACTTATTGTTGTGTTCCATATGCTTTGCAATGTTATGTTACTGGGTTAATTGGAACAACCTGGCATGCTGTTATAACTAACGTTTAAATGTTCTGTTCATTACTAACCTATACACATTGAAAAAACCTCAACACCATAGCACCTCTGGGTAGGCCAGTTCCCATGGATCCGCCTACCTTACCACAACCAGCTATAGCACTGGGTCCAAGCACATCTGGGACCCAACCTGGAGCTGCCCCCTCCACTGGTTCTGCACCACCAACAAGCAGAACCACCTCAGGGGATGTACGTTGTCCCTCGGGACCGGGTGCGGCGACAGAGTTGTCACTCAATGACAGCTACCAGGCATGGTATGCAGGATCATGCAGCAAGGGTTTGACAATTGACTGAGCTGGACTGAGGGCAGACTAGCCAACCTAAAGGAACAGGAAGGCCCCAGTGCCAAGCCTCCAGCACAGCCATCTTTGGGGCAGGGAAGGAGCAGTGGTGACTGCCCATAGGTGGGGAGCACAGTCCCACTGTTGCTGTCTGGGGGCATATAGCTCTTCGATTTCATAGCATCCACCCTGTCCAAGGTTTTTACTCCTCATGTGTCATACACCACCCCTGTCTGCTTTCTTGTCTGTTTGCAAATGCTACCTCTCCTACCCAACTTACCTCTCCACATGTACCTATATCCCCTCCCCAACATTCTACTCTCTCCTTAAAAAAAGGACATTTGTCTCGCAAAAAACAAATATTGCCCCATACATAGCTCTCCATTGCAGCCACATGTATACTGCCTAAAATCAATCATTACAGCTATTAATCAACACAGTTATATCACCTACACCCCTCTCTCTGGGCTGAGAGACTCCAAACTCCAAATTGTCCACAATCTACACAGCTGCTGCTGTATAACAAATGCAAAGCAATGGTCTTTTCCTACATCTGTCCTGCACATCCCTACATGCATTTCAAATTGTTTTTTCCCTGCTTTCCCTCATTTCAGCACTTCCTATTGCCCCTTTTTTCTTTTCTTTTTTTTTGGATATAGAGCGGGTTTAAGTGGAGCTAAATGCTGCGTCACACAAACCTGTGCAAACCCACTTAAAGCTGCTTTAATCATCTTCTGTCTTTCTGACATTGTTCTGCACATCAGCAAAATGATCACCCTTGCCAAGTCTTGAACCCAGGACCCTGTCAACTATGGCATAGTGCATTACCCCACTAAGACACTCAGCTCTGAAGTATAATAGGTGTTTCCATACACATACCTTGAGTGCCAGTGACACACTGCTTGTACATATAATGGGAAAAATGACAGCGTACTTGGGACTGTGATGCAGACACCACACTTGTACACAGATAAATAAATGTTGATGTATGTATGTGAGGCCTAGGATAGTAGATACAGCTGACAACTGCTGTTGTAGAATATCCACAGTTGTGCCACCTACTTTTGGCACTGTTGTCACAAAACCTATTCTATGTGCTGAAGTACTGGCAAGTCAGTACTGATTGAGATTAGAAAATCATGACAGACAGTTTAGTGTCACATCATACCTATCTGAACACACATGTTCATGCCAATCCTGTGTAACAGACTGTATACATGCACATATGTCTTGAAAATGCACCTGCTATAGTATTGACTCACTAGCTCAATCTGTTAGATTCCTAGCATGCTTCACATTTTGCCACTCACAGTCCTGGCTTGCATTCCATTCTGTTGCATGTTAAGTACATGTTTATCAAAATTACAAAGAAATGAGTGAGTCCTGCACTTTTAAGTAGAACTGGTTGATGCTGCTGCAGTCACTGCCACTCATATTAGCACATCAAAGGCCTGTAGGTTGGGACACACTTTACAAATATGTATAGGCATCCTAAATGTCACCTACCACACTCTGGATGGCACTATTACTTATATGTACCTGAGGCACATGCCTCACTTGGACTGTTATGGGTACCCTCAACCTGGCTATGCTGTGACAACAGAGCTGACACTGCTCTCTCATGACATATACAGCTTGCTGTTTCCCAGTATGTTCACAATCCCCCGTATGACTTCTGGCCAGAATGCAGCAGCTTCAGCCTCCAATATATGTGGCAGTATGTTCATCTACCTGCTACAGACCTACCATACCACCCAAACACCTTGACCAGGGGATCCGCACAGCACCCATACATAAAGGGGTGGGGGAAATTGTCAAGTGACAGTCTTCCCCTACAAACATACACAGCTGATACACCAGTAGCTACTGCAGCAGCATGCATGTTCTAATGCAAAGGACATATGACACTCACATCTGTTTGCCCTCTTACTGACCTCAACCCCCATTGTTAAACAGTAAACAGCCACACAATCAGAAAGTCTGTTCACAATGGCCAAAATAGCATACCAAACTGTGGACATACCACATAAATCCGGACAGTAGACAGTATTTTTACTACCCTTTCTGATGTTGTAGTCCCCACACCTCAATAATGTACATTTTACAGGCCAGGAAAAGGGCCAAGGCCTACATGAAGGCCTTAAATATAGCACTGTGGTGCCATGCCATTGGCTAATGAAATTGCAACCCAGCTGTTCTGGATACAATTAGCAAATGTGAGCCACGGATTGGTGCCCAGGCAATCACCTGTTTATGAGCATTACCTACAAAAGGCAAGCTGTCACCTGCGGTTAACAGGTCTGTGACTCTCTTTATGAAGACAGACTGTGAGAACATAAGCATTATACTACAGGATTTCTGCACATAAAGGAGAACAGCACTATACTAGATCTGTAATAGAAGTCTCCATATAATGGCATGCAGATGGGAGGATGCAGTTATGGAAAATAGGAATTACAACAGTAAGTCTGTAGTACATATCTTGGAATGACATGTTGCTGTTAGTCAGCTGTCCAGCACCTACAGGCTTCCTTTTGGTTCTGTCTGCTGTGACATACATCACAGCTCTGGCCCTCTGAGTGCCTCCAACAATGGTCAACTCATGTATGAATGCTACTGGATTGTGTTTTTACACAATAGTGACAGTAAGTGCTGGTGGATACAGTTGGCATATCACATGATGCACTGTCAGTCAGCTCCCCTCAGTCTGTGAATGTCACACAGGCATACTTTAAACATTGTCCAGGTGTCTCTGACTGTTCCTGATGTACTCTGGCTAGGTCACTATGTACTCCACACCTGTATCTCATCACTTGAGAGCTATGTCTAGCATACTTGTTGACCCCCTACAGCAGGACAGCAAGTTATAGCCAATAGTAGTGAGGGGACACAGGTCCAGCCTCAGCGACAGAGTGTACATATCAAGCATACAACATAAGGGAATGAATACAGTACCAGATATTAAACTACCATAACTGTTTTCTGCGTGGTCTGGCATGTGACAGCCAGATTCCACACAGTCTGGGAAAAACCATTATGTATTGTCTGACATCCACATTTGTCTTGCAGAGGCTCCACATATATCAGGCACATGTACACATTCTGTAAACATCTGTGTACTGCAGCTGTCAGACACCTACAGGGAGGATTCCCTACTGCACATTTGCAGTACTGTCTGTCATTGGGTCACACACATGTTGCTTGACTGTCCCCATACACTTGTAGTACCACTCACCTATTTGCCGGATGGTGGCTGTATGACATGGTAGTGGGATGTTGCTCATAGGGGACACACAGCAGTAGATGGCAGTGATGGGTTTGGAGACAGAACAATACAGTCCATCACAACACACAGGGCCATAACCAGTATACCTAGGATCATAGGAGGTTACTAGGCTATTGGTACTGAGTGCCCCATAAGCCTAGCCCAGAGTTTGGCCCATGTTTATGCAAGTCAGCACCTGATGCCCTAGTCCAACAGGGACACAGGTGGTATCCCAAGGGTGTATGTCCTGTTTACCATCCAGTTATCCAGGTGTTGCTTAAAAAGGGGTAAATAGGTACTCTTCCTGATGTGGACAGGGTGTCCATTCCACAGCTAGGTGAGTTTGTAGGACACACATCTGACTAGCCAAAAACTTCTGTTGATGTCACAGACCAGGTTGCGAGCACATGTGTGGGTTACTTGAGTGGAGCTTGACTTGCGAATGTGCATCAGTCACATCAAGGTGGAGTCCGTGATCGCCTTGTATGCCAGACAGAGGTCACCTCTGAGGAGTCTGTATGAAACTGGGTAGAAGGATAGGGCTTTTAGCCTATCTGTGTATAGCATATGTTTGAGGCCCTGGTATTCCCTGTTGAGGAACCTGTATGGTCTCCCCAGCTGCTGCATGTGCTCTATGAGGTACATGATGAAAGGTGCATTATAATCAATAATGGGCCTTATTAGGAGAGGAATACAGGGATATTATGACTCCGCTGTCCCTGGATGAAATACCCTTACATATGAGGTGGGCCATGTAGAAGGCTTTCCTCACAAAGGACCACAGAGTGGTCAAATGCCATGGTGCCATCAACCTGTGTGCCCAAATCCCTCACAACTGATTGCATGCTTAGGATGTTGTTAGTAATGTGATAATTTGTCGTGATGTCACTCTGCCCATAGGGCATGACACTGCATTTTGTGGTATGCAGCCTAAGGCCATGTGTCTGGCACCACTCATGTTTTTGTGTAAGACCCTCTTGGCATATGTCCACATCACTAGGGGATTTGGTGACAGCACCCAGCATCTAGTCTTCTGCAAACCTGGTCAGCCAAAGGCCACTTATTTTGCCCTGCACCTCAGAAGAGTAACTCACACATAACAGAGGCCTCAAGACAAAACACTGGGTTATGTTGTTAGTTACAGGTCTACCACTTGAGGTGGCTTCCCCTATATTGAATAGGTAGGTGCTGTCAGTGCGCCAGTGTGCTACCCATCTGCTAACATATGGATTGATGCCTAGTTGAGTGTGTATATCTATTATGGTGAAGTGAGGAATACTGTGAAAGTCTTTGGCCAGGTCAGGGTAGACAGTGTGCACTGTCTCCCCCTCATCCATGGCTTTAGTGACTGTCAAAGAAGTCAACCAAATGTAACAGACATGATCCCCCTTGACAAAGCCAAACTGTGTGTGATCGAGTGTGGAGAGGTTGCCAATGTCCTTGTTGATGAGGGTTAAGATAATTTGTTCCATTGTCTTGCAGATTAAGCTAGTTTGGCTAATGGATCTATAATGTGCTGGATCAATGGATGCTCCACCTTAGTGTAAAGGGATGACAGTGGGGGTTCTCCACTTGGCTGGGACTAAGGCATTATTCAGGCTTTGGTTGAATACAGTGCCTAATTGTTCTGAAGGTTCATGCTTGAGCTCATATAGGATGCATCCTGAGATGTGATTGGGTCTCATGGAGGCTGTATTCCATGACTTTGGGATGGCAGTGGTGACCTGTTCCCTAGATATAAAGGGAAGGAGGCAGGTACCAGGAATGTCCTGATGTACTGATGGGGGGTCAGGGGTTGAAGCTTTTACTGACTCTGTCAGGTATCAGGTTTGGTATATCTACAGCACTTGTATATCTGGTGTCCTTGACCACCACTTCTAAGCAAGTCTGTCTATAGTGGAAGTCACCAATGTGGGCTCAGAGTTTGCTTTGCAGGATTTCAGTAGTGCTCTTATTCGCTTGTTCAGGTTAAGGAGACATTGCTTCATAATGGGCACCTGCTCCTTCTTGGTCTTGGACAGCAATATTTCACTACTGTTATAGAGTCTATTTATTGCAGATGTCCACCTGACAGGTTTACTTATCCTTGCAGAAGATGATGTAGTCCTGTTGGGTATACCTAACTCCATGCATCTATACAAATGCACTTATAGTGCTTTGGTGTATTTAAGGATATTGGTGCTAGTTCCTGCAGAGAGGGACCGGATTGTGAAGCTGAGCATACCATCCTTCAGGAGGCTGTAATAATCTTTGAAGATGTTTGTATGTCTGACCCTAGCTAGATGGGTATTGTGGGGGATGGTGACTGCAAACATGACCCCTTTATGGTTGGTTTTACCATGGAGGATGATACTATAGGGATGCTGCAGCGGTTACCCATGTTGTTTAACAGCAACTCCAAGAGATCTTCACCTCATGTGCGGGTAGTAGCTAGCTGTTCCAAGGTGTTTGCATTGCCAAATTCCATGAATCTCTGGGCATTAGTGTTCTGGCATGAGTAGTTCTTCCAATCTATTTTTGGGTACATAAAGTCACCCAGGATCAGAGTACAGAGTCGAATCCTGATAGAGTTGAACAGGTCCATATAGGCAGAATGGGCTTCCTGGTCACATCTGGGGCCTGGCAGCTAGATATGATTTAAATAGGGGTCTTGGCAATGATTAACTGCACCTGGAGTGTCTCCTGTTTGTCTTACTGTTTGACCAGCCTGGAGGTTTGTATGTCTTTCATATATAGTGAAACTCCATGTCCCTTGGCTTTACTGCCCATGCCTTGGAGTCTGACTGTATGATAGGATGGGGTACCACGTAAGGCTGGGATGCTCTCTGCAGCTTTGAAGCATGTCTGCGACTGCACAGATGTCAGCATTCTCCAAGGTTAAGACTGCTTGTAATGTGTGCAGATTCATGTTTAGATTCCTAAAGTTTAGCAGCATGGCCTTCAATTTGTGATATGTTGAAATTTTTATGTTGGTAGTGTTAACATCACCACTTTTTCTAATATAGACACTATGGGAATGTCAAGAACCATGGCCAGAAACCTGAAGGCCAGGTGAGACAGATAGAGGCCATCTCTGGCAAAGCATCGTGGTCTGTTGATGATATCATCCCAGGGTGTCAGGTACTGTATCCCCTGGAATGGCACTGGAAACCAAGCCAATTATTAAGTTCAATTATTTCCTGATTGTATTGCGGCATCATTCTGGGTGATGGCAGAATGCTGCTTAAGGCTAGGGCATACTTGCTTGGGACACATAATCAGCAGGCTCAATCATGTCTCACATCATATAGTCCAGGGAGGTATGTCTCAAGTCAGGCACGCCAACATGGACAATGACAGAGTCATAACAGTACCTGTTGTTGAGAGACAGCTGTGCGTATCTGATATGGCAGATTCTAGCACCTGCCAGACAAGTAACCGTGACCTTCTCCATATACAGCCTGGTGAGATGCACATCTGTGTGTCTCACAATGGAGTCTCTTATTACTAACATGTTTTATTTATGGTGATACCTTAGTGGCTGTGGGACACAGGTGTGTAGCTATGCATGGTATGTGGTGTGCAGAGCTGTGGAATTTGCATGTGTTTTTGTCTCAGAGGTCTCCTTTGTTTGGGGAATGTTTATGTTGAAGACCACCGTATATGTGGCTGTGTTGTGTAGGTGTGGGTGGTGTTTGAGGTATACTGATTGTGTTGACAACCTTTTTGGTGCCAGATATGTGGGCTTGAGAGGATGCATGATGTATTGCCACTAAGTTGCTGATAGCAACATACATATTGTGGTGAGAGATGGCGGGGTATGATGTGGGAGTTATTGGAGGATAGTGCTAGCAAATGTGGATGTGCAGGGTGTGTACATAATTAAGAGCAATATATGTGGTCATGTGATGTGTTCCCCTCCTCTTGTCTTTCAGGAGTGATTTACAGATGGAGGAACCCACCTTTTTCTGCAGCCAAGAATGAAGTTAAAGTTGACAGCCTCAAACTGCATCATGCCATCCTGCTGTCAAGGAGTCACTATAATCAGGAACAATGTGCTGCACTATGGGCAGACCTTGCTGCATCAGTAAATCACATCAGGCTACAGGAAAGAAGCAGGTCCAACACCGGGACACTGACATGATAAATGGCACATGGCAAAGGGCTACAGCTGTGGCCAGGGACCGTGCTGGCACTGGTGGAGGGCCTGCAACACAACAATCACTCTCGGCCACAGAGGAGTTCCTGGCAAACCTGGATTCAGCCACTAGCTTGCAAGCATCCATCACCCCATACATTGTGGAGGTGGGTGGCACAGCTTCTACAGCAGAGGAGCATCCAGGTAAGCCTCATGGGTCATTAATACTGTAGCAGTCATAGTGGCAGCCTCTGCATACCTGCACATGGATGTCAGGTCAATCTGCGTTTAGGGGAGGGTTTTGTAATGCACATGTATGCACACATACTCAGAATGTCAGCAATGTGAGAAATATCACAGTTTGTACTGTACATATTGATATACACGTATATTATTCTGTACCAATGCCACTTTTGTGTTTGCTGACAATACCTCTCCCCCACAATTCCATAGGTACATCTGGTGTGGCCGGAGTCCAACATTCTGTAGCCAGTGAGTGTGGGACTGTTTTATTATGGCTCATCTAAATCCCAGAAATGTTAAGGGCTGCCAGTTTGTGATGGACACACAACTTTTAAGCTTAGCCATAGTACAACTTGTATATTCAGTTATGGAGGGGTTCACTGCAGTGCATTGAATTGGTGATCACAGTAGCATATTTGCAGGAGCTGTAAGATATTTGCACGTATTTTTGTGAAGGTGTATGTGGTCTACTATACAAGGGCAACAGTATGGTGGAGATGGGTGCACTGTTTTTTAGGTGAAGGCCCATCACATACACTGACATGTCACTTACCTCACAGGTGTATAGTACTTTCAACATTAACTGGATGAAGCTGCATTGCATGTTGTGAAGGTCCTATCTTGTCTGTGTCTGTTGTGGTCTGCTTGTGTGTTTTGCATTGGATCAATAATAAGGTGTGGTATGTATAACGTGGTTGTGGAAGCTCACATGTGTGTGTGTGTGTGTGTGTGTGTGTGTGTGTGTGTGTGTGTGTGTGTGTGTGTGGATCAGCAGACATAATAGTGCATGTATTAATGTAGTCATGTTGTCCGTGGGGTTGGAGTCTGTCCCCCTCACAACCTAATGTCAATGTCTCATCAGACTCTGATAATGATGGCCATAGTCAGGTTGTTGGGAGCTGAATCTGTCCTATGGGTTGACATCCCACTTCCTCTCCCAATGTCCCCGCACACAGTCAGTATGCCACACAGACCCAGTCCCATGCGCCTCAGATATTGGACAGTCAGGGGGAGGTGGCATCGGACAGGAGAGTGTGATGACTATGGCATCTGTGATTGTAGACACTAGCCATAGCCAGAGAGCTGGTGAGGTCCCACATAGGCAGATTGACAGGGGTGTTGAAGGAGGACTGCTGCCTAAACACCACCTGCCACAGGTGTCACATCATGAGTCAGTCAATGCATGTTTCGGTCCATCATGGAGGCACAGGCATGTTCTGAATGCAACAACTAATGGATGCTCAGGATCATGGATGCCTCACTTTCTGGCATCCATGACTCCATCCAGAACATTGGTGATGCCATGCATCATTTCGTTGATGTAGTGGACAGATGGTAAGGTGAGACATTGTCAGTCCTTAACCATGTATTGTCTGTGCTGGAACATGTGGTGGGAGTAGGGCGGTGGAGACATGGACATAGGTCAGCACCACCATCAGCTGAGAGTCCACGTGGCTATGCACAGTCATGATCCCATAGTGGCAGCCCCACTACAGAAGGGAGGGTACTGTCCACTCCATGACAGACCATGGGCATTTTGTCCTGGCTGGTCCAGTGAGGGAGACGGACCTAGCAGACACCAGTCACCATCAGTAAGTAGTACCACATTTGACCCTGGGCATGGTGGTGCCAGCGGCAGTCCTGGCAGAACCAGTTCCTATCTTCATGGCCAGAGATGGTGAACTGTAGATTCTGCCATGTATGGTCCACAGTTGCCCAATATAACCTTGTGTAGAGCTAGCACATGGCTTGACAGCGTATGCACACACACACTCACAAATTACTGTCACATGCAGGTCATCACCAGACACACACAGCTCCTCTTCATTCCCCAGCTGACAATCACACCTCCAGACACACACGCACGCACACACACACACACACACACACACACACACACACACACACAATGTCAACTGTGTGGTACAGCCTAGGCCTTTGGCAACCCCACACCACACTCTGTGCATGTGATGATACCTGTGCCACATCCCTGTCATCCATACCATTGATGCAAGGACATGCAAATATGTGTCTGATGCACAGGGTGATGATAATACATTTAATGACAGTTTGTAGTGCAGTAGTGTTATGCCCTGTAAGGTGCTGTCTGCTGGCATGTGTCATGAGTACACATCAAAGTGTATGTAACTTTGTTCCATGATGCTGCATTGGTGGTAGTATTGCTGACTGACTGTTGTCTCCCACACCTTTTTCTGTTTCTGTTCCAGGGGTCTGGGTGTCTATGCCATGGAGAGCTGGTGCCAATACAGTGGCTCAGGATGGTATGGTGGCAATGCAGAAATGTGATTTTACCAAGGTAAGGCTGTATATGTGCATGGTTACCTAGGTGCATATGTGTAGAACAGTGTTTCAGGGACAATGGGGGCAAATAGCGTAATCTTACATGCATACCCTATGACACAGCATGCTGCTCTTTATACATGTCACCTGGGAGTTCAGTAGGATCATAGGTTCATAGGATCATAGAAGGTTAATAGAGTAATGGCCATAGGGTCCTTACAAGGCTAGCCATTATTTTATCCCCAGAAAGAAACATCAGTCAGCACCTGTTGCCCCTGTCAATGAGGGACACAGGTGGGACACCTGCAACAGAATTGTGGTTTCCCACCCACTTATCACAGTTGTGCTTGAAGAAGATCAGCGTGGTACTTTGATGTGTATGGGAAATGCATTCTGGGAGACAAACCTGTCTCTCCAACAGGTTGTGCTGATGTTGCATATCAGATTCAGGCCTGTCATGCAGGTAATGTGGGAGGACGTAGACTTACAGATATGGGGCAGTTGCAGTTGGGCAGGGTCCAACATTGTCTTGCAGGAGTAACACAGTCCACCTCTGAGCAACCTGTCCAATACTGAGTGGAGTGATAGCTATTTGAGCGTGTCTGCATGGGACAGGTGTTGGAGGCTATGGATTACCTTTGTGAGGTATTTCCATGGCCTTTCCAGTTGGTGCAGATGTCTGGATAGGTACATTCCAAATAAGGCATTGTAGTAAAATATTGATGTACAGAGTGAGAACTATAGAGAGATAATGACCACCTTTTTCCTGGATGCAATCCCTTTACCTATGAGATGAATCACATACAAGGCTTTTCTGACCACTGCCACTACATGATGGTTGAACGTGAAATTGTTTTCAACCTGAGTACTCAGGTCTCTCAACACAACTTGTGTGTTTAGGGGGTTGCCATTGATGTGGTCAACAGTGTGGCCGTGTCTTTGCCAAATTGTATGAAGATACAGTTTTTTGCATTTAGCTTGAGGCCAAGAACATGGCACCAGTCCATAGCTGATGTAAGACCCTCTTGCAGTATGTTAACATCATTTGGGAAGTCAATGACAGCAACCAACTTACAGTTGCCCACAAACTTGGTCAGTACCTACAAATGTAGGTGGTGGTGGGTAGCATTCATGCCTACATACATGTGGGTTATTTAGGGGAAGAAGCTACTCAAAGGGCCTCAAAATGTATATGTATTGCACTCACTCACATAGGCAAGAGAGATTAGAGTTGCCACCTTATCAAATGCCCAATGTGGGACACTTTTGGTAGTAATGTGAGAGTTGGCAGGACAAACCATACCCAAGGCGGGTGCAATGAACAGGACCTCACTGTTTTTGACAATATAACAGCTTATTTTTGTAGCATTTGCCTAGATTATGCTATTTCTCATAAGATGTAGGTGTTTGTGATGTAAAATGTCTGTTTTTTGCAACTATTAGAATAATGTAGGAAATGTTTATCATACACTCTTGGGACATTTGCATTGTTTTCAAAGGACACACCTGGTCAAACATGGACAGCAACTTACATAGTGGGACAGGAGTAATCCTACACACACACACACACCCACACACACAAAATCATGAACTGCCCTTGTTGAGAGTAGAACCCCTACCTGTCTAGTTGTACATACTATAGCACTACAGATATATTGCATGCACCACAGAGCTTATGTGTTTTTGGAGAGTTTGTCACTACTGTTCAGGTGGATGACATCTGCAGGCACTGTAATGATTGCTCAATGGGTGGATTAACAGTTTGCATAGGCCCTTAAAATTGTATAACCATTGCACACACACACACACACACACACACACACACACACACACACACATGCAAGACAGCCATACTGCTGTAAGGGGATATGCTTACACACACACACACACGCACACACACACACACACACACACACACACACACACACACACACACACACACACACACACACACACACATACACTGACAGTTACCGGTTTTGTAGTACTACTTTTTTATCAAATGCACCATGAAACTGATATGTTTGTAGAGTGTGCATCTAAGGGGAATGACATCAGTAGGCTCTGAAAAGGTTGCCAATGGGGGGGTTAACAGTCCCTTAAAATTGTATAACCATCACACATACAGGCAAGATAGCCATACTGCTACAAGGGGATATGCTTGCACACATACACTCACAGAGTTCCCAGCTGAGAACAGAACAATTACTTATCTAGTTATATACACTGCAGTACCTTGTATCGCATATGCCATGGAGCTCTTGTATCTGAAGTGTGTCTCACTCTGTTTCTAAGGTGGGTGTCATCAGCAGGCACTGTAAAATACGTCATTGTGGGGGTTAACAAGTAGCCACAGGCCTTAAAATATATTAGCATTGCACACACATAGGCAAGACAGGCACACTGCTGCAAGAGGAGATACTTACATACACTCACAGAGTTGCCGTTGTTGGGATTAGAACCCCTACCTATCTAGATGCATACACTATAGTGCTACATACTTATCGCATGCACCACTGAGCTTATGTGTTTGGAGAATGTCTCAATGTGCTTCTAAGGTGGATGACATCAGCAGACCCTGTAAAGTAAGCCAATGTAGGGGTTAACAGGTAGGCACGAGCCCTAAAATGTGTTAGCATTGCACACACATAGGTAAGACAGACACTGTTGCAAGGGGATATACTTATGCACACACACACTCAGAGAGTTGCCATTGTTGGGATTATAACCCCTACCTATCTAATTGTATTGAGTATACTGCTAGCTACATATTGCATGAAACACAGAGTTTATGTGTTTGGAGAGTGTCTGCCACTGCTGTTGGGGTGGATGACATCAGAAACTGTTGACAGGGAGGCCACTGATGTGGAGGACACTAGTCACAGGCCCATAAAATGATTGATCATTGCACAGACATAGGCCTGTTGGGCATGTGTATGCTGCGGTATGTGGAATATCTACCCACTCACATGGTGGCTGATGTGAGATTAGAAGACCTTACCTACTTACTAATACGCACTATAGTTCACCATACTAGTTGCAAGTGCCACTGGTAATGATTGGTGCGCAAGTAGCTGCAGCACTACATCACTCTATACCTTTCTGTGTGTGTGTGTGTGTCTCTCTCTCTCTCTCTCTCTCTCTCTATATATATATATATATATATATATATATATATATATATATATATATATATATATATATATATATATATATATATATATATATATATATATATATCTTATATGTGCCACATACTGATAGATAAGGGTAATCATGTCTGATGGGGATAGGGAGAGACAGTTAGGTATACATCTCTGTCTGTATGCACAGAAATATATTGACATCTCAGTTCTATAGGCAGATGAGGCTTCAGACATGATCTGAAATTAGTAGCATGTCCAGTATGACCATCAGTACTTACAAGGGGACTCCAGTCCAGACCTACCTGTACTCCAGTCCGAGATTTTGTGTGCTACAGTCAGTTTGCTGGTGCACCTGATTACACAGTCCAGCACCTCCCTGATATAATGCCCAAGGGATTCCCCAGCTATGTACTGGCCATAATATCTGACTCATACCTAGGGTTTGTACAGATTGTATTAGACTGAACAGGGTTTTTCATCATATGTCTGGTATGGTTTACATAGCAATGTGATTTCTTGGGTCATCACTTGCAGATCATTATAGACTGATGTGATGAACTGCTTACAGACATTTGAGTTACTGACTCCAAGCACAGCAGGGAACACATGATAATGCACAACCTGTTCTACTCTGCAGTTTTTACATTTGTGTGGCCAGTAGTTCATCCTTCTCCTTATATGTGGCCCTTTGTCCTGCTTCTGTGCCTGGCTTTGTCCACAGTTGCAGCTCTATGTAGTTTTAGGTATGCTGTGACTGGGGTACAAGATGTAACACCACACACAGGGTTACAGACTTCACACCTCTGACTGTACCTGCTTTACAGGGTGTCCAGTATTGCACCCCACATGTCTGCTCTGGTTCTCAGACAGTTTTTGTTGTATTGGTATTATAATGCTACATGGTGCCCATGTCTCTCAACCACTTAGGGCAAGAAATCTGGACAAAGCCATATATAAAAGTGGGACACAAGCCCAAAAATAGGGACATTTTTTTAATATTGCCCTAACAAACTTAGACAGTTGGTAGAATAACAGGTTTAGTATTAGCATGAATTTTCTGAAGGGTATGAAGTCTACATCTCAAATGTCTGTCATTATTTTCCCATGCCAACCTTTCTTGATTTTCCACTAGTTTGTCAGAAAACTGCAATGTTATGAAAAATGGACCAGAAATATAAGGCAAAACTGTGGATATTCTGTGAAACTCTGTACATTTGAGAGGTATGATGGTGCCCACTGACTTGTACTGACACAGTTACATAATGGCCTTGACATCCTGCTGCTACTCTGACTTGTTACAACCTGCTGTTCTTCTAGCCACAATCTAGATTACTCAGAGCTGTGTACCATCCATATCTGTGGCCCTCTGTCCCTCCATTGTCTCTGGATTTGTCCAGCTTTCTTGCAGTAACAAAGAGTGACATATAGACAGTCTGTAAAACTCCTAGCATTGGTGTAGTTCACATGCAAAATAGTAGGCACAGCCAGTCTCAAACCATAAGGACTATCAACCATGGTAATATACTTAGCCCTCTAAGCTACAACAGCCACCAGACAGTGCAGTTTAATTCTTTTTTTTTTTCAAAACAGGTTTATTGTTTTAACATATAAGAGAAATATCATAACAATTTTATACAAGTAATTAAAAATAGGTATTATTATAATATTCAACAAAACAACTAAAGTATTTACAAAGACATCCACTACAATCAGATCAATTAATTAAACTAAAATACCATGCTATTGAAATTAAATTTTTTTAACAAATTTTGTAAATTATCCCATACAATAAAATAAGATGTTTTTCTGTTTGTTCTAGTCCTAATTGTGTTTATTTCCATATGGCACACTATATTCATAACATTTTTAAATTCATTGAACGAAGGAGGTGTATCTGAAATCCAATTTCTAGTTATTATTTTCCTAGCCACTGCTAGAATAGACCATAACAAGGGAAGCTTAACCTTTTAACACTTTGAGGTACAGGTGTGTTGAATAATATAAGAGATTTAGAAATAATGAAATTATCTGTAAAAAGAGCCTGCAAAAATTCATTAATTGACTTCCAGTATTCTTTCAATTTTATACAGTCATAAAACATATGAGCCCAGTCAGCATTAATTTCTACATTACATCTCTTACATAGATTATCTTTATTATTTATTTTATTCATCATCAAAGGTGTATAAAAAGATCTATGTAAAAATTTCCATGTATAAAGTCTCCAGATAATGGAAGACGTAGTTCTATAAGCAGATTCCAATATATATTGTTTATCTTGTTGATTTGGTGGGTCCCCATTAATAGAAGTGAAATAATTCCAGTATGAATCTACACTGTAAAAAGTTTCTTGTCTGATAACCTTTATCAGAAACTTTATGTTGTAAATTTAATATCAAGTAATCAATCAGTGTTGGAATAGATTATTTAACAGTTATAGACATTAAATCTATTTTATTAATGAGATGTTGTCTAAAGGTCTGAACCTCTAACCAGCAAGTTTCTCTTAGATCAAATTCTTGTTTTAAGAAATCTAGATTTTTAACTTTATTATCAGATATCAACTGATACCAGTACTTTAGATCATTATCTATAGCTAAATGAGTTCCTTCAGAAGTAGATGACAAAAGCATACCCTGAGTATACATTATAGGGAATACAATAAAATTCCATTCCCTATACTTAGGGTGCATGAATATAAAGTTACGATAACTAATAATAATATTTAATGGGTAACAAACCATATGTTTAGGTGTAATAGGTGAAGTACAAAATTCCTTTAGTAACCATAACATGGAGTTATTTACAATCATATTTTTATGTGTTAAGGAGATTTTCATGAAGTGTATACTAATTAGCTCCCAATAATCTTTCCATTTTGTGACATATGACTGATCTATTAATAAAGTAATAACTTTTACAATAGAAGAGATAGTATATAAATTAAAGTCTGGAAAAGAAATACCCCTTGAGACCAGCTATTAGTATGTTTCTTTAATGCAATCCTAGGTCTATTAGGTGCCCATAAGAAATTTAACATTAGTGTGTTCAGTTTCTTGATAATTATTTTGTAGGTGGAAGTATTATTGATTGTATTAAGTATAAAATCTTGGGGAATATTATCATTTTAATAATTGTAAGTCTCTCCTCCATAGTAAAATCATATTATTCCAGGTATTAAAAAGATTTTGTATATTAAGAAAACAGGTATTATAATTATTATATATAATAGATTTAATATCTTTAGATACTATTATACCTAAATAAGTTATCTGACCTGAATTGGGTACATATTTAGTAAAATCACTAATGAGAATATTTTTCGTGTATATATAGGTAGTATTTTAGTTTTTTCTTCATTGAATATTAAACCAGAAATACTTTTAAAATTCATCATGTTATCAAATAGAGACTGTAAAGAAGAATTAGATCCTGCTGATGTAATTAGAACATCATCTGCAAAAAGTTGAATTTTGGATGTTGTATTTTCATCTATTTCAAAACCCTCTATGTCAGTACTGTTTCTGATCAAATTAGCCCAAGGCTCCATTACTAAAGTGAATAATAGTGGAGAAAGTGGACATCCTTGTTTTGTACCTTTAAGAATGGGTATTTTTTGTGAAACATATGTTCCTACCTTAATATAAGCCAACGTTCCTTTGTATAAATGTTCAATTAGATTTACAAATGCATCCGAGAAGTTTGTGCACTTCATTAAGGTAAACAGATAGTCCTAACTTACTGAATCAAATGCTGAACTTATATCAAGACTAATAAGTGTTAAATCTTTCTTTTTCCTATTTGCAAAATCTATTAATGTTAAAGTTCTTCTTATATTATCAAAAGTATTTCTATTTACAATGAAGCCTGTCTGATCTATATCTATAATGCCGGGAATGATTGTCTTCAATCTATCAGCAAAGATATTCATAAACATTTTATAATCAACATTAAGTAATGAGATGGGCCGATATGAAGAACATCTAGTTGGATATTTATTAGGTTTTAAAATTGGCGAAATAAATATATATTGCCAAGATGGGGGGGTTATTAACTCAGTCTGGGCCAAACTAAAAACCTTATGTATTAATGAATATGTATTTTTAGAAAGGATTTTATATATCTCTGGTATAATACCATCATTACCCGGTGCTTTGTTTGATTTAGGCTTATTTATTTGTGTAATAACTTCTGTATATGAAATACTCTTGTCCAATAGTTTAATCTGTTGTTTATTAAGCTTTTTATTCATATTTGTGGTTATAAACTCCTTTATTTTATCTTCAGGTTCCATGTTAATATTATTATGGTTAATTTTGTGAAAGTGATTTCTAAATTCATCTAGTATTTCTGGTATACTAGAAACATTCTTCTTTTTCCTTAGAGAAAAGATTTCTTTGATATGGTTTTGTTTATTCAACCTTTTTGTTTTATTTTTAAGTCTATGTAAGTATTTGGGGCTTATTGAATAAGACAAAACTTGTATTTCTCTAAAGTTATTTTAACTTTATGAGTTAAAATTTCTTTGTATTTCTCATTTAGTTTGTTTATTTCTTCAATAACTTTCTTGTCCATAATATTTTCTTTATTATTATGTTTATAAGAGTCTATTTACTTTGAATATCTAACAATTCCTTATCCCAAGATTTCCTTTTATTATTATACCATCTGATACTTTGTCCATATAGATATGATTTTAAGGCATCCCAAACATAAACAATGGAGACTTCAGGAGTGTTATTTATGTCTAAAAATGTTTTACTTCTGAAAGTATATATTCTTTATAGTCTTTTAGTTGAGTTAAGTATGCTGGTATCCTTTTGATCTGAACATTATGAGTATTTTTATCATGAATTCAAAAACAATTGAATTATGATCAGATATAGGACATGAAATGATTTTGGAATTAATTAAATCTGTTACCATCTGGTTATAAATAAAGACCCTATCTATTTTTGAATAAGTTTTGTATCTGTTAGAAAAAAAGGTGTATGGTAATGATTTTGAATCTATCTGATTATTAATATCATTCAAATGATAAGAATTAGCAAAATCCTTTAAATGTTTTGCATTAGATGTCATTCTTCTCTTTCCTATAGTGGTAGTATCACTTTCATGTAGTATACAATTAAAGTCACCAGCTAAAATAATATCTCCTATAGAGAATGATATGATCTTATCAAGATGATGTTTCACTGTATTAATACCAATTCCAGGTATCCAATATACATTAATTAAAGTGTAAGTCTTCCCATTAATTTGTATTGTAACCATACAAAACATTCTTTTGTCATCCTGATAAGACTTAATGGTTTTAGGAATGGGCATACTTTTATTCCATAAAATAGCCACTCCTCTTTTTTTCTGAGTGTGCTCTGAACTAACCAATACTGTATATTTGTTTGTGGCTAGTTTATCAATGTCTTTTTTCAAGAGATGAGTTTCTTGTAGGAAGACTAAGTTGGCCTTATGTAAATTAATGTATCTTATTAGGCTTGCCCTTTTACATGGATTATTCAATCCATTAATGTTTAAAGAAATTCCTTTTAAAGATGTCATTTGACATTTTTAAAACTTAAGAATCTTATGATCAAAATAACAAATAACAAGATAAGTAATGTTACATCTCCTCCTTTAGGTGTACCTTTAAATATAGCTGTATTTATTGAATCTCTTATGGGATTTCGTATAGGATTCAATTTTGTTTGTAGTGACAATGAATGTACAAAATATATTGTGGATGTCAAAACTATATACAAATAACAATGAACAAGTAAAAATAATGTAAGGATTAAACCTTGCATCCAGCCTGGAGTTGTAAACTCCAACTTAGAGTAGTATTTACCACTCAAGTTAACCCCCTACCCTAAGCAGCAGTCGTCAGCTACCACCTTATCAATTTAATACTAGTTATATTTAACTGAAGTTAACAGTTTTCAATTCAATTATCTAGCAAGACAAGACTACACATTTGGTAAAACAGCATAATATAAACTAAAATAAACCTTTTTTTTTTTTTTTAAAACTGTTCATACTACTATATACATCCATGTAATATAAAACACTTGTATGCAAATAGCATTCAAATAATCTTGATGTTAGAAATCAAGAGGAGAGAAAAATAAGTTCTAACATTCATTTACATCAAAAACTTTGGCTAATATGATTCAGACATTACATATATTAGGATGCATCTATTTTCTGTCATGTAAATACAGTTAACAGCTTCCAAAAATAACCTTGAATTGCTTGTATATGAGCATTTACTCAAACTCATTATTGCCAATAGAATAAAATATTGTATTCATAGAAATTGTTATAAATCATACTTCATAGTTAAGCAGATTCTCAGAAACATTTATACACATATCTACATACACACACATACACACACACACACACACACACACACACATATATATATATATATATATATATATATATATATATATATATATATATACACACATACACACATATACACATATATATATATATATATATATATATATATATATATATATATATATATACACACATACACACACACACACACACACACACACACACACACACACACACACACACACACACACACACACACACACACACGCACATACACACACACACAAACACACACACACACACACACACACACACACACACACACACACACACATACACACACACACATACACACACACACACACACACACACACACACACACACATACATATATATATATATATATATATATATGACCTCACTGAGTTGTATCTTTACTGAGCACCATCTTACATTGCTGTCCCTTCAATAAATCTGTCTGCTTTATACAAAATAATGCACAGCAAACACATTTTAGTAACCAGATTTTACAAACATGCTATACTACTGCTTTAAAATATATCACATGACAATTTCTTCCAGTATAGAGTTATAAAATTATTTATGCTTGTCAATCAGATGAATTAAATGAGTTATAGTAATGTATATGTTTGGGACATAGGTTTTTAACACATATTATTAATCTGCTATTCCTGTATCTGTGATGTGTCATTGTGATATCTAGGTCAAAGGTGAGACCAGCTGCTTTCAGCTTCTCTGTGAGAATTCTGAGAGTTGAAGCTTTTGAAGTAGCTCATGGACACTGTGCATGAGACAGCCCACATCCCAGATTGTCTCTCTTAACATTTTGGCGGAAACTTATTAAAACTAGTGACAAACATTCATTTAGCAGTGTAAATGCATCTAAACATGACACAACCTTCACAATGCATTCTACAGGTTATTACAGACTCTATGTAAGTGAAATCAAACCCAAAATTATTAATAAGTAACAAAACTCAAAATTTTTGTCCCAACTCAACTCCTATGGGAATCTTATTATTTACTGTGTCTATATGATCAAAAGTATTTCTATATATTAATAAAGAAAAGAAAAGAGAGTAGAAAGTAAAAGGGTGTAAGGCAGAAATAAAAAATGTAAGAGAAAGCTATAAGAAGTATATACAATAGAATATTACTTACTGTTTATATTAATAGAGTTAAAAATAAAATATTATTTACTATTATTTAGTTCTAATTATTATTAGTTAAAGCATGACAGATTATTTACAAACAAGCATAAGCAGTGTAATCAAGAAAGTATTATTAGGTAGTGTCATTCCTGTATCTGTGATGTGTCAATGTGATATCTAGGTCAAAGGTGAGACTAGCTGCTTTCAGCTTCTCTGTGAGAATTCTGAGAGTTGAAGCTTTTGAAGTAGCTCATGGACACTGTGCATGAGACAGCCCACATCCCAGATTGTCTCTCTTAACATTTTGGCGGAAACTTATTAAAACTAGTGACAAACATTCATTTAGCAGTGTAAATGCATCTAAACATGACAAAACCTTCACAATACATTCTACAGGTTATTACAGACTCTATGTAAGTGAAATCAAGCCCAAAATTATTAATAAGTAACAAAACTCAACATTTTTGTCCCAACTCAACTCCTATGCAAATCTTATTATTTACTGTGTCTATATGATCAAAAGCATTTCTATATATTAATAAAGAAAAGAAAAGAGAGTAGAAAGTAAAAGGGTGTAAGGCAGAAATAAAAAAAATGTAAGAGAAAGCTATAAGAAGTATATACAATAGAATGTTACTTACTGTTTATATTAATAGAGTTAAAATAAAACATATTATTTACTATTATTTAGTTCTAATTATTATTAGTTAAAGCATGACAGATTATTTACAAACAAGCATAAGCAGTGTAATCAAGAAAGTATAATTAGGAATAGCATTTGAAGAACATATAAACTTTTAAAGGAAAAAAAATGTATCAAATTACTGACCTTATTTTTCCTCTTCAGAAAGAGAAACAAGTTAAATCACAGCTTGCCATTAAATCTCCAGATATTTTGACTAGTTATAAAACAAAACATTTCTTTGCACACATAGAATAACTTTGATTAAATATTTTTCAAAATATTTGTTGCTTCTTGGAAATGCAGGAACTATATTTAAAAAGATTAATAATAAAATAAAATGATGAGAGAGAAAAAAAATATAGTACAAATCATTTGTTTTTTAGTCTCTTCTTCTTCTCTGAAGTCTTCCACAAAGTTTCAGTTGCCAGTCTCTTTAACGAAGGACTAGCCCATTCCATTTCTTCTATTTTTTCCAAAATCTTTTTTTTTTTTGATAAACAGTAAAGCAGAGTCTAAGTCATCGAAAATTTTAGGACCATCAGGAAGGAAGATTTTAAGCTTGGCAGGAAACAGAAGGTATGTTTTAAACTGTGCTTTTTTAAGCTCCCTTATTAGTGGTAGAAAAACTTTTCTTTTAGCTAATACCATGGAAGAATAGTCATTGTCAAAACGCACAGTTGTTTCATTAAACTTAACAGGAGCTTTAGCCCAAGCAGATTTAAGAACCATCTCTTTATCAAAAGATAGAAATCTAACTATAACTGATCTAGGATAGTTTTTGTTAGAGTTAGTATTAGCTATAGATCTATGTGCTCTTCGATACCAAAAGAGAATGCTTCTGGTAAATCTAAAGTTTTAGGGAGCCATGTTGTTAAAAAGAAGTAATATTGTTACCTTCAATATTTTCTGGCAGTCCAAAAATCCTAATGTTATTGCGCCTAGATCTATTTTCCAGGTCATCCAGCTTTGTTTGTAGATGTGTATTTTGTTTCAGCAGAAACTCAATGTTGATTTCCTCTTCTTGTATTCTATTTTCCATGTCATTCACAGCTTCTTCTATGCCTGTCATCTGGATCTTCTGTTGTTGCAGGTCCATATGTAACAAGTCTATTTGTTTTGTAGTTTTTTCTATGAAAGTGTCTATTTTAGTATCCATTTTATCCATCTTAGCAGTAAGTTGCTGGACTATAATTATCAGAGACTGAAGTTCTTTCTTGATGCTGGAGTCTTGAGAATTTGTCTTACTGGAACTCATTTCAGACTGATAAACTGACAGGAAAATTTCCAAAGTAATTTCTGACAGGAATATTATTAAGATTCCCTTTCTTTTTTAGATATAGTTCAAGAACTATATAAAACAAACATATTTAGAAAGAAAATTACTTCAAAAATTAATTTTTTAAGTAATTAATTCCTGTCAATGTAATGAAATTGGTGGAGCTGAAGAAATCTGCTGCTATCCTGTGTTCATCCTTGGCCACGCCCCCCATGCAGTTTAATTCTTGATACTATCAGCCACAGACATGCATAGCATATTGACCCCTGCATATTGTGGAAATGGAGCATGTCACCAGGTTGATTGGGACAGCCCTGGGATTGTGTGGTCTGCTGCTATTATCTTGCAAACATAATGTTACTGCAGTTGTATGGGAACATGGGTGTGTTAGGGGTAGGGGACTCTAGCATTGACAGTCATGCATCTGTCCTATGACCACACTGTTTGTCATTTCCTTCGCATAGTGCAGTGGGTTTTACTGCCTTGGGACCTACTGCATATTATGGGGTGGCCAGTATTGGGCAGAGGGCTCCTGTTTTCCTACATAGCTGTCAGTTGTCTGCAGGTTTCCCAGTAGCCCACTCTATTCCCTAGCATACATGTGGCAGGTCCATACATATGCTACCATAGTCCAGTTCCCTACACATTTGATATAAAGAAGAATGACTTATAATTACCTCATGCCTGCAGCAGTTGACATTACAGTGCTTCAAGGATGACTCTGTCAAATGCATGAGTACACAGCCAATACATGGTAAGGTACAGGTTGTGTGGTGCGGCTGGCATAATTTCTACTATGTATGTGAGTTGGAGTGTGGTGTCAGTTCCTAGGTTCCAAGGATGTCACTGCATGTGCTATGCATTGCCTCTTTGCCAAGACAAGGGTATACTGGGCACACCTACATTTGCCTATTGGGACAGGCTCAGGGGGTTCCTCCTCTGAGTCCCACTGTGGCTGTGGAGACCTTGGCACTGGTGGGGGGTTGTGTGTCCCTTCCCTGTGATGTTTCTGCCACAGCTGTTTCCACATGATCATATTGTGTAGCATGGCACACACTGTGAATATGTGTGCACATGTGGCTGGAGAGTACTGCAGGGGTCTACCAGATAAATTGAGGCAGTGGAACCATGACTTGAGCAGTACAAACACATGCTCTATGATGCTCCTAGTTTGTGCATGTGCCTCACTATGGTGTTCTTCCGTAGGTGTGTGTGCTTTTCTGATGGCTGTCAGCATCCACGATTCCAGTTTGTAGCCAGCATCCCCAGTAGATGGCTGTACAGAATGTCCACCCTGGCAAACATCTAGTACAGCTGTGATGCATGCCAGATATGGGAGTTGTGATAACTGCCAGAGCTGCCAGCACATGTCTGGTACAGCTGTTATGCGTGCCATATATGGGAGTCATGATAACTGCCAGAGCTGCCAGCACACAAATTCATGATAATGCCCTAGGCATTTCAGATGACCTGGCAGTTGATGGAGTGATACCCCTTGTGGTTGATGTAGACTCTACCCTCCTCACCAGGTGGTGCTTTAATGTGCACATGAGTGCAGTCTATGGCCCCCAGTACTGCAGGGTAGTATGCTACATGGCGGAAGAGATGAATATTGCTGGCACTATCTTCAGGAGTGTGGGGTAAATATAGGTGCTTACTGGCATGTATTTGTGTGGCATCCAGGAATTGGTGGAGTACCCTGCATGCAGATGCCTGCGAGACCCCCATCATGTCCTCAGTAGGTCTTTGAAAAGTAGCTGTAGCTAGTATTCTAAGGGCTACACATGCCTTTGTTTCCACTGGGATGGGTTCCCCTCTGTTGGCTCTGGGTCTGAGTTGAGGGCGGCAAACCTCAGTGAGTTTTTGTAGTATGTCCCTGTCCACCCTGTAGTGCTTTATTATCTCCAACTCATGTAGCCCCTGGAAGGTTACCCTGAGCCTGAACACTCTTCTCCTTCTTGGTGTTGGCCTATTGTCAGCATCAGCACCAGCACTGACTTAAGCCTCTGATGCATACAGATGTAGCAGAGCACTAGCAGCCTTTATCATTTTGTCAGTTAAAATTCCCAAGTGTGTACTCCAATGGTGCAGAGTATGTGGAAAAAATCAGATCGAAGAGTGTAAACATACTTTATAGTGGTGTGCTGCAGATGCAAGCCTGTGTGATTTCCTGACTATGATGCATTCCACCTGCCAGGTATATCATTGAAAGTTTTGAATGGCCTAGTGTCAGTGGAACAGGGCTTATCAGTCATTCATACTTGATTGGCTTTCCCATGCTATTTGCTTGTATTTTTTTTTTTTATTTTTTTCACTGCTAAGCACTGGAACACAGTGCAGAAACCCGCGATGTGAGTATAAACAGTGCTCAGCAGTTTAGACACATCCCCAAGCACAGGCACACTCAGCTTAGTTTAAACCAGATAAAACATGTGCTCCACAGCTAAACGAAGCTTTGCAGCACTGGACACACCCCTTTGCTTAGCTGTGCTTAGCTGAGCACAAACGGGCACTGCTGAGCTACAGTCCACTTAAACATAGTGTGACACACACCCTTTTGATGTCAGCTATCTGATCTACTAACGCCAACACGATTCTGGCCCTACACATGTTTTATCTGCAAACACAGTAGCCCATTTTTGCTATTTAGTAATCCCAGCTAATTTACATACAGATCCTTGCATATTCCCTGGATATTTCACAAGTTTTTCAGCATTTTAATATTTTTTGGCATAACGGTATGCTTGCGCATTGCTGCGTGCTATGCAAATGAAATATGTGTATTAAAAAATATATATATTTTATAATGATTTGCATTTCTTTTTGGACTCATTAGGTATAGTTTTGGCCATTTCCATCCCTATATTGCAATATCCTTTTACAGCCTCTGTTTACGTTTTTTATTTCTGCACACAGTTACTTTCTGTGTACATTTCTGACACCAATACGCCTCCTACATGGATGCCATGCAGCTTATTGGATTACAAATCACCCTCAATTGTATGGATTTCACCTGCTTATGAGGTGATTTGCATTCCATGGACACTTCCGTGTCCGCACACACATGCACGCCCCCTCTGCTCTGTTTACTCGATCGCTCAGCTGCCGGTTTCCATGTTAGGTCCATACCACTATGCCTACATGGAAAATCACTACATGTATGCTTAATTGAATTCCCCCAAATCTCTAAAAAAACTGTATAACCACATAAAGTAGTAAAAATAAAAGCACAAAGAGAGTTAATGTCTATGTCATATTAAACTAACCTAAACAATCATGTTAATAAATTTTATATCTCCCTCTAAAAATCACTTAATAAAAATTCTGTTAACAGTATTACACAACCAAAACCCTAATTTTAAATACATTCATTACTTGTAATCAATAAATCGGGGGGCGTTCTGCATCAGTCTTCAACTGCCACTTTAGCTCACATTTTTCCAAATGTAACTTCCATGCCTCACCCAGGGGATTCACTTCCACTCTCTTAAGTACCTACAAACTAAAACTATAATCAGGGTTCATCTGAATATGTCTATGCAATGCATTCATAGTGTTTTTGTTTTTACAGTCATATTCATGTTCGTGAATTATTTCCCTAAAAATGCATTGTATTTTCCAGTATAAAAAGCAGAACATGTATTACACATGGCCACATGAACCACTCCTCCACTGTCACAGTTGTAGCATCCACCCAGGACTGCCACACAATCCCCTTTAACTATTTTCTTTCTTGATAACTTGGGACTGCCAGCATTCGCCACACTTGTATAAACCTTTCTTTGTTCTGGTCCCCATCAAAGGATTGTTGCTTTTTTTCATTAAATTTTTAAAATTAAATCCCGTCTTATAACCTAACCTTGGCTGTTCCCCCAAAATGTCATACATATTATTGCAATGAAATGTCTGCCAGTTTATAACAATGACATGTTTTGTAGACATACTATCAACAGAATAAGTTGATACACAATATATATAAGCCACGGAAATTACATTTGGAAAAATGTGAGCTAAAATGGTGGCTGAAGACTGAAGGTGAACGTCCTCTCAGACTTGATTTTTAGTTGTGTAATATTGTTAACAGAATTTTTATTAAGTGAATTTTAGAAGGGATGTGGTATTATTAAGACAATGGGTAAAGTTAGTTTAATGTGACATACAAATTAACTACGTTTGTGTTTTTATTCTGACTATATTTTTTTGCTTATACTGTTTCTTTAAAAATGTGATTTTGTGTTGGTTTTGTGAGTGAAATTATATCATTAAAATTAGTTTTATGGAAGGTTAATTTTAGATTCTGATAAAGTCTGGTTATTTTTAAGATGAAAGCGCTTAATCTTGCATTGATACGATAGATTTATTTTCTCAACCTGCTATGTTCACCTCCATTTGAGTATTGTTTGTAGTTTATAGTATTTATGAAGGGTGTTTTCTGTACAATATTGCAAACAATCGTATATCAGGCACAAATACGATGATTTATGTCTGTGTAGCTGATTGCAAAATATAATCCCCACAAAATCCTAATACCAATGCACTGTCTTCCAAAGTACGCATAAGCACTTCCCAAATCAGTAGTCTCATGACTTAATTAGAAGCTTCCATACCCTCTGTTTTACTTCAATAAAGATTTATAAAAGCAAAGAAAAATATTTTAAAGTAAGAAACTGAATGCTGTATAACACGATATGTGCATTTATTTTGTGTATTTTCTCTTTTGACTCACACCCCCCCTACTTTTTTCACTGATTTTCTTATTTTAATTACCCATTCCTTTCTCCTTTTATATCTTCTTTCTCTCCCATTTACGTTCTTTTCTTTACAGATATAAAATCTTCAGGAGCAGCACTGGCACATGCTTCCCAGGTTAGTGAACCTTCACCCTTAGCCTGTCCAAGGATGTTTTCATGGGATTGGGGCAGTGGCACTAGTTCTACATGCACCTTGGCACATAGCAGTCTGGCAAGCCTCACTATATGGGGACTTCATGACTTGTTTGAGGACATGCGGGAGCAGGTTGTGGACAGATGAATTCAGCCAGTCAAAACCTCTTTTCAGCTTGCTCAAAACACAATGTCTTAGTTGGTGCCGACCACTGCACCACCACAAGACCCTAACTCCTCAACATCAGAGTACTCCACAGCACCACCATTGGCAGTGAAAACATTTAGGATATGAGCACTGGGGACTCCTACTGGCACCAATCCTCCTCACTCCTTTCCTTACCCTTTTATCTCTATCCTTTTACCTATTTCCCACCCATACTACTTTCTTATATAAAAATATTTGACAAAATAAGGGTCTATCCCCACCAAAAACATTGCGTCCCTCCCGCTGAGCTCCAGTCCACTTTAACACAGTGTGACACACCCCATTTTGATGTCAGCTATCTGATCTACTAACGCCAACACAATTCTGGTCCTACATGTGTTTTATCTGCAGACACAGTGGCCCATTTTTGCTATTTAGTAATCCCAGCTCATTTGCATACAGATACTTGCATATTTTCTGGACATTTCACTACTCCAGGAACTGCCTCCTTAGCAACCACTGAAACCTGCCATTGTACACAGTGCATTCAGGGCACTATAATGCACTATTTTTGCAAATGTCTTATTTCCAGTTTTTCAGCATTTTAATATTTTTTTTTGGCATGACTGCATGTTTGCGCATTGCTGCATGCCATGCAAATGAAATGTGTGTATTAAAAAAAATAATATTTTATAATGATTTGCATTTCTTTTCGGACTCATTAGATGTAGTTTTGACCATTTCCATCCCTATATTGCAAAATCCTTTTACAGCCTCTTTTTAATGTTTTCATTTCTGCACACGTTTACTTTCTGTATACATTTCTGACACCAACACTCCTCTTACATGGGTACCATGCAGCTTACTGGATTACAAATCTCCCTCATTTGCATGGATTTCACCTGCTGATGAGGTGATTTGCATTCCATGGACACTTCCGTGTCCGCACGCACGTGCATGCCCCTCTACTCTGTTTACTGGATCGCTCAGCTGCCGGTTTCCATGTTAGGGCCATGTCACTATGCCTACATGGAAAATCACTCCATGAAAGCTTTACTGAATTCCTCTGAATCTTTAAAAAACTGTATAACCACAAAAAAAAAAATGAAAGTGAAAATAAAAGCACAAAGAGAATTAATGTGTATGTCATATTAAACTAACCTAAACCATCATGTTAATAAATTTTATATCCCCCTCTAAAAATCACTTAATAAAAATTCTGTTAACAGTATTACACAACCAAAGCCCTAAGTTTAAATACACTCATTACTTGTAATCAATAAATCGGGGTGGGGGGGGGCATTCTGCAAGAGTCTTCAACTGCCACTTCAGCTCACATTTTTCCAAATGTAACTTCCATGCCCCACCCAGGAGATTCACTTCCACTCTCTTAAGTACCTACAAACTAAAACTATAATCAGGGTTCATCTGAATATGTCTATGCAATGCATTCATAGTGTTTTTGTTTCTACAGTCATATTCATGTTCGTGAATTCTTTCCCTAAATAGTCATTGTATTTTCCAGTATAAAAAGCAGAACATGTATTACACATGGCCACATGAACCACTCCTCCACTATCACAGCTGTAGCATCCACCCAGGACTGCCACGCAATCCCCTTTAAATATTTTCTTCCTTGATAACTTGGGACTGCCAGCATTCGCCACACTTGTATAAACCTTTCTTTGTTCTGGTCCCCACCAAAGGCCTGTTGCTTTTTTCCATTAAATTTTTAAAATTAAATCCCTTCTTATAAACTAACCTTGGCTGTTCCCCCAAAATGTCATACATATTATTGCAATGAAATATCTGCCAGTTTATAACAATGACATGTTTTGTAGATATGCTGTCAACAGAATAAGTTGATACACAATATATATAGGTCATGGAAATTAAATTTGGAAAAATGTGAGCTAAAATGGTGATTGAAGACTGAAGGTGAACGTCCCCTCAGACTTGATTCTTGGTTGTACAATATTGTTAGAATTTTTATTAAGTAATTTTTAGAAGGGATGTGTTATTATTAAGACAATGGGTAAGGTTAGTTTAATGTGACATACAAATTAACTATGTTTGTGTTTTTATTCTGACTATTTTTTTTGCTTATACTGTTTCTTTAAAAATGTGATTTTGTGTTGGTTTTGTGAGTGCAATTATGCCATTAAAATGAGTTTTATGGAAGGTTAATTTTAGATTCTGATAAAGTCTGGTTATTTTTAAGATGAAAGTGCTTAATCTTGCATTGATACGATAGATTTATTTTCTCAACCTGCTGTGTTCACTTCCATTTAAGTGTTGTTTGTAGTAAATGGCATTTATGAAGGGTGTTTTCTGTACAATATTGCAAACAATTGCATATCAGGCACAAATACGATGATTTATGTCTGTGTAGCTGATTGTGAAATGTAAACCCCACAAAAACCTGATACCAATGCACTGTCTTCCAAAGTATGCATAAGCATTTCCCAAATCAGTAGTCTCACGACTTCATTAGAAGCTTCTGTACCCTCTGTTTTACTTCAATAAAGATTTATAAAAACAAAAAAATATCTTAAAGTAAAAAACTGAATGCTGTATAACATGATATGTGCATTTATTTTCTGTATTTTCTCTTTTGACTCACACCCCCTACTTTTCTCGGCTGAAGTGCCTTCTGTGTGGAGTCTACATGTCCTCCCTATGTTCGAGTGGCATTCAAAAGACATGCGTGTATGGGCATACCTTTGTTGAAGGTTGGGCATCAGGCTGGCACCTCGGCATCGTAAATATCTACTGCCAATCATTAGTGGACCGGAGTTCCGCTGTGGCAACATCTAACCGGGAAAAGCTGAAAGAAGAAAAAGAATTATCCATTCCTTTCTCCTTTTATATTTTCTTTCTCTCCCATTTACATTATTTTCTTTACAGATACAAAATTCTCAGGAGCAGCACTGGCACATGCTTCCCAGGTTAGTGAGCCTTCACCCTTAGCCTGTCCAAGGATGTCTTCATGGGGTTGGGGCAGTGGCACTAGTTCTACATGCACCTTGGCACATAGCAGTCTGGCAAGCCTCACTATATGGGAACTTCATGACTTGTTTGAAGACACGAGGGAGCAGGTTGTGGACAGATGAATTCAGCCAGTCAAAACCTCTCTTCAGCTTGCTCAAAACACAATGTCTCTGTTGGTGCTGACCACTGCATCACCACAAGACCCTAACCCCTCAATATCAGAGTACACCACAGCACCACCACTGGCAGTGAAAACATTTAGGATCTGTGGATTGGGGACTCCTACTAGCACCAATCTTTCCCACTCCTTCTTCCCTTACCCTTTTATCTCTATCCGTTTACCTATTTCCCACCCATGCTACTTTTTTATATAAAAATATTTGACAAAATAAGGGTCTATCCCCCACCAAAAACACTGTGTCCCTCCTCTCCCTGTTGTGTCTGTCTCCCTCTTTGTTGTGTCTTCCCTTTTTCAGTCCTTCATATCTACCCTTTTCTATTCTATAAAGTAACCAAGAGGGTGCCCACATAAGGATACCCATATATAAAACATTTTAAACCTCTTTTTTTAAATATTATTAAAAGCTGTGCAGTCTACACACTATAGCTGCATCCATCTGCAATATCCACATACATATGTCTAGCAGTTGGGTTAAAGTATCAAGGAGTTGTTAATGAGCTGTTTCCTGTGGTCCATTGGTGCAAGGTTTGATTCCCTCAGCCTCACCTGCCTAGCTGTGTGACTCTGAGCAACTTGCTGAACCAGACACCTGTCTTGAGCTGAGTCTGTAAATGGTCCATGGAAGTCAGTCTTCTACCCTGAAAAACAAATCCAAATAAATAAAATATGAAGCCTATGGGTTTCACATAGTACAATTTATTAATGCTTAATTTTAGGTACTTTGCACATGTGCAATAGGTAGATGTGTTTTTCAAAATTTCTCCACTTTTCTTTATTCATTGCAAATAACTATGCATAGTGATGTTCTTTGTGGATGAATGCTGCATAGCCCTGGACTATGAATACCACCCTGAGTCTACAGTCGATAATGCATTTGTTAGGCATAATAAACAGCATTTTTGTGTGTGTGTGTGTGTGTGTGTGTGTGTGTGTGTGTGTGTGTGTGTGTGTGTGTGTGTGTGTGTATGTGTGTGTATGTGCGCGTGCGTGTGTGTGTGCCAAGACATTGTATAAACTCAGTATTTGCTGGTTTAGTGAAAATGGTTGTAATGAAGGTCACAAGGCAAACCATTCTGAACATATATGTACAGATATCTATACAGATACAAGAGTTGCAAAAGGAGTTCCAGTCAAAAGCACAGGGTATATTGAAACAAGTCCCAAACTTCCAGCGTAATATGGATAATTACACTGATTCAAACATACAGGGCTGATGAAGAAGCTGGCAAAGATGACTTGAATGAAAAAGATCATAAAGTTACACTGCTCATTTTAGAGTAACTGGGCCAAGTTGAGAAAGGAGGTACAGTATCAGTATTGTATATAATGTTTGTTTTTGAGTATAATGACATCTGAAAAAATATTACTGAAAGAAGCAGAAAAGCAGTTCTAAGATATACAGGCAAAAATGTGGGCTGTGAAAGTAAAATTACTGCACCATTGACTTGCATAAGAAAAATGCAAATGTTAAATTTCTGTGTGCTAAATAAAGGAGGAGGAATATTATATGCCAGACAGCAGATATGGAAATTTAATTAAAGTAGAATTCATTCATGAAATGGCAGCAAGAATATTACAGCAGAACACCTGTCATAGCTACTGGCAGTTGTAAAACATGTTTCACTAAATAAATTAATACTTTGATGGGTACAAAAGACAAAAAGAGCTAAATTTCTCCATAACCTTAGCCACTCAACATATTATAACTCACAATCTTAGATGCTGAAAGTTTTAGTTATTACTTCCCTAATGTTTTGGCAGAAAGCATTTCAGAGGAACCCAAATTCATTGCAACATGTCAGAAGTTTCAGACTTGACAGTGAAAATCTAAAAACTCAAAAACATAAGAGCAATCCGACACATATACCACTGAAATGCTAAGCTTATTGTTACAAAATAAAAACATTTTTTATAAGGGATCACTGACCAACATGTACCCCACACATCCTTGCTGCTTATATAGTTTAGCTGCAAGATTGCTACACCTCAGAGAAGAGATTGTAACTTCAAACTGTCTAAATTGAAATACATTTTTATGAAAAAAATTATCTAAAACAGAATGCCAACTGTCATTTTCATAAAGCCTGCACTTTGCTTATGCACTTTAAGCCACAATGCTTTGCAGGTCCCATTATCCACTGTATCTGCCTATCACACATTACCATTTTGCCCACCAACAGTATACAGTCAACTGTAAATACCATAAAATAGATATTTTTGTTCCAAGCTTTCATTTAGTCTTTTTACTAGAATTTCCACAACAAATAAAATGCTACTTGACATTACTCTCAACTTAAAAATGTTCCCTCTCTTCTTTATAAACCTAACTATTGTCTTGTACCCAACCA